>NC_030852.1:34912308-35217074 GCF_000208745.1 Theobroma cacao
ACAAAATTATATATATATATATATATATTATATATATATATATATATATTATATGTATGTATGTATGTATAATAATGATAAAACCTCTGGATGAGTTGGGTTGTTCTTACTTTGTTGATTTGCCTGCATAAAACGTCTTTAAAATGTAGCCTTAGTCTACGGCCAGAACCTTCACTCACAACGCAAACATCCTGCACCAGCAAAAAGGCATCCTACTAAACTATGTTTATTAATATAAAAATAATAATAACAAAAACACCGACCAAATAAACTAAAATAGTTTCCAGTGAATAACAATTCTGGACGTAAGTTTACACTTCGAAGAATAGTCGCATCTCAATTCCGAGTTAACGTCTAAAGGTCAAAAAGCGGTGGCCCCATTGCTAGAGTCATTCAGCCGATAGACAAGTCAGACCCACAAAGGGCACAATAACAGAACATTAGAGTGCACCTAGAAGCAAAAATGCTCCTTCTGACCCAAATAAACATCAGCGAAGACATACTCCAGTCGAGCATTTCTGCCAAATAAACTACAGATCCTAACATAGCGTTAATCCATCCTTTTCACCAGAAATAAAAAAAAAATAATATCATGCAAAAGCGAGCTCTATATTACATACTGATGTTAGATTTTATTATATTTCGTTGGTTATAGGACATTCCATAAGAACTATCATACAATGGCAGTTCTTGTTCACAAGAATTTATAAAAATTAAAAGTTAAAATTTCATGAGTTAAAATAATATTTTTATACTTGTTCCTTGTATATTCTTTGATATGATCATAACCATCTTTCCTTCTTTATTTCACTCATATGTCACATAATACACTGCAGCGAAGACACTTAACCGCCCCATTAACAAGAATCTATAATCAAGCCCCATATTGTGTGCACAAAGATTTGGAGAAATTGGCTTCATACCTACAAAAGGATCCCACAAATAAGCAAGTTACAACCACAAATTAAGGTTCCAAAAGGTTTCAAACACTACGTGAGTTGTTATTTATATTCACACCCAAGGTGCATATTTACAAATTCAAGAATCAAAATAACCTTGAACAAAATCCCGTGAAAATGAACAATAAATCTAACTTCATTTAATTTTCCAAAACAGAAAATCAGAAAAAGATAAATCTGCAGACATCGCATTAAGCATCTTTGCATCAGAAATTTCGAGCATATTTCATATAGCCAAGAAAGTGTAGGTGACCAAATCCAGTTCATCTCCACCACCGGACCAACTTTCAAGTCATAAAGTTCAGCTCAAAACGGAACCTAAGAGAGAGAGAGAGAGTTTAGCTTAAAAAGTCAGTTGAAGATTACACATTTCTGCCTCTAAGGATGTACTTTAATACCATATAAGCACTAAAGAATGCTAAATGATAAAGTTACCATCATATTATTATAAAAACTTGAAAGGCAACCTCAAGATCTTCTTCTACCCTTGGACAAAAGAGGGATAAATAATCCACTCTACAGTTACCTCACAAAAATCGCAAAAATATAGACACAAGGGAAAGGGATATTGCATATAAAGTTACATCCCAACAGAAGAGCAGGCTTAAACCTCCCAATACTAGTGAAATCAGCAACTTAAGGAACACCCCAAGTCTACCCTGCCGAAACAACTAAATAGGAGTATAGATACACCCAAATGAGATACAAAAAAGAACGTAGAAAAAACCAAGGCCGAACATAGAAAACCACACTGAAATTTGAGGTTTAAGTAAGTTGCCAAGAAAACTACAAACTCACTCTATAGATTAATCAAAAACCTAAAACTCTTCAGGGAGCAAAACTTCAGACATCTTTTTACCACCGGAATGCCAAGCACAATTTTTGCACTGACACTGAAAGCAGAAACAAAGCCATTAGTCAGAGACAGTCCACACCACAGTGCCCAAACCTACTAAACGAATTTGCTTACAGAAGAACAAAACAGAAATAGGAAGCAAAATCAGCACAAAGAGTTTCACTCCAAACTTGAGAAGTCACACCCACAGATCTATATACAAAACACCCGAGAATCTACACAACAGCAGAGAAATCCTACAATTGCAGCTCTTTGTTAGGAGGAATAGTAACTTAACTAACCAACTTCCAAATTCCCAAAAGATTGACCAACAAATACCACAATTGTCAAATAACCATAAATCTTACTTCCAGATTCCCAATAGATTGACCTACAAATACAATATCCAACTTGTATCACTCAGTCAAAATCCAAAATCATAATCAATATACAATATCCAAACTGTAAGATTCATCAAGGAAAACCGAAGCAAAGATAAAGAGAACCTCTGACAGAAGGCCCCTGCACCAATCTGCTTGCCAAATCCTTCATAAATGTCTTATATCTTTCAACTCCAAACCAATAACCACAAACAGCATCCATAATAATTATCTGACCCCAAAATGTTGACAAATCAGAGAAATGCGAACCTTCTAAACACCTGTTCGCAACTGCTGCCAGATATTCCTTATCCTTCTTCAAATGACTTCAAACACAACATCTACAATGATAAATTAGCATGCTCACACCATACCTACTAAGAGCTCTAAAGCTGAAATCTACAGAAAAAATTACAACGTAAAGACAGAGAAAGTCTCAAAAATCTTTGCTGAGTACAGGATTTCCAGACCCTGATCATAGAATGCCTCATAAGTAATAGCAAGAAGTTCAAAAAATATTAAATACCAATAGGAATCCGCCTTAGAACTCCACCAAGCAAAAGTTCAACTCACCAAATCCCTAAGAACAAAATAAGCACCAACACTAACATTAAAACAGATATGAATACAAATATTACAAGGAAAAGAAAATGAAGAAGCTAAAAGTGAAAAGTCCTGCAAAAACCACAATGACCAGAGCAAGAAAGGTAGACTAATATATTAATACAGTTAGCAATACAGAACTTGATCTTCTCTGGTTCTCTCCCCTACTTCTATTTCACCCTCGTTTTCCCTTGTTCCTCCCTATTTGCTTCTGTCTATTGCTGATCTTCCCTCTAAATTTCTATTTTCTATTTCCTTCCCCTACTGGTTCTTACATCAAAATATAACAGAACTTGAAACTCTGTAATAAAAGCCAAAAGCAGGTTCTCAACACATACCACTCTTAGAACTACACGCACACAAACATAAAAGAAAAGTAATGTTCAAAATTGATCACTGCCTGTCAAACATCGAGATAAAAACCTGTTTTTGAATTATTAAGTAAAGATGCTACCTACAATCATAAAACCATTCATATAGATATCAATCACAACAAGAAGAAAGTGTCCTCAGAACTGTGCCAGCTAGAAAGAACATCTGCATTCTACTGAAACTAGCTAGTGTATATAGAAATGACATCAGAACGTGAAACTACCACAAAAACCAGCTCTTACTTAGAGTTTAGGGTAAATGTAAATGTAACCCGATAGAATTGAAATGGCCATCCTCCCCTCCTCATCTACTTACCTAATCCCTCCATCCCAAGTTCATCAACAAAGATACAAGCATATAAGATCTCATTCTCCCTGCGTAATGCTAATAATCCCTAACAGCAGCCTCTGAAGACCCAAGAATCAAGAACACGTATGGGCAAAAAAAAGCAACCAAAAGCAACATATGGCTTGAAAACCTAAGAACTACAAAAACTCAGACACAAAGAATACAAAATATGAAGAACATTTGACAAAACAACCCTCTTGCAACAGCTGTGCAATATCCTTCATCCTTTCTCCTTTTAGTTTTGAAAAATGATAACATCAACATCTAAAATAATAAAGGGTTAATAACATCTTATCATGCTCAGTAACGTAACTCCACAGGATCCTAAAATCTCCAAAACGAAAGACTACAAATAAATACAATAAGAAGGAAACAAATCTCATTGAGGGTTGAAATAGTATTCTAAATTCAAAAATCCAAGAGACCCCTTATCAAACACAACCATAAAAGATATTGAAAGCATTAAAAACTAAGAGGCCCTGAAACAAGGGTGGAAAAGTATCAAAAAATAACAGACAACATATATAACCGTAGTATAAATTGTGCTATGTGCTGAAGGTAGGATCTAAAATAATAAAAGGGTCAATAATGCTCAGTAACATAACTCCACAGAATCCTAAAAGCTCCAAAACAAAAGACAGTAAAGATATACGATAAGAACCATGAAGAAGATCTCCTTGAGAGTTGAGACAGTATTCCAAAATTGAAAATCCAACAGACCCTGATCAAACAAAACCATAAAAGAAATCTTGAAAAAAACTATATAAATACAATTTCTAGCAACATACTTCATTTCTGCTACTTAGACATACAAAAACTATCAACTTTCATAACTATGCAAAGATCGAAATCGGATACTGAGAACCAAATGGAAAACAAAACCTCAACTGACAGAACTTGTAAACTCTGCGTGGATCTCTCCAACCTACAAACACAAACAAATCTGAAAAGAATATAAATCCCACAATAAGAACTCAGTCGGACATTTATACGAACCAGTTAAAAGTACACGTCAAAAATCCAAGAAATGAAAGCACAACTGACATATAAATTTGTGGCAGAGCTTGAATGACCAGAAAAGTATCAGCTACCTACAATCACAGAGGGGCAGATATAGATATCAATCACAAACACAAGAAAAATATCTGCATAAAATTCCTGTCTCAACTAGCAAGGACATTCACAATCTTTCGAAACTAGCAAGTGATCACCGGAATATTTCCAAACCTATAAAAACTATCACACACACCTGTAGTTACGTCCACATTCTGACACTAGCATGCGACCACTCGAATCTTTCAAAACCTGCACAACAACCATACCAACTACTTATCTCATGTTTTAAGCAAATGATAGGTCAATGCAAGACAAACATTTAAGTGGTCTTCTATTATCGCTTCATCTACTCACCAATCCCTCCCTCCAGAGCTCCATCCTCTAAGATATGAGATAACAATCTCATTCTCCCACAGAATGCAAAATTGCTAATAGTTCTTAAGAGCAGCTGCTGACCCAAAAACCATAATAGGAAATTTCAATACCTAAACAACAAGAAAAGAAAAATTGTTAAGAAACTTATCGGATGACTTAACCCATCTCAGCACATAAAGAGGATGGCGTAACCCAACTCATCTCAGCACATAAAGAGGATGACTTAACCAACCTCTGCACATTAAGAGTAACAACATCTCGACATTATAAACTTCTGCATTATGAAAATCCCAAAAGAAACACAACAAAATTAAAAACCATCTATTGATATGAAAAACAGATCTAATCAAAAGCCTCAAATCCAAGTATTTTTGAGAGATATGAAGAACCAGGAAGCAAATCTCCTTGAAAGTTGAGATAGAAATCCAAACCAATGGAAAACTTAAAAACCAAGAGATCCAAAGAAAGAGTAGAATAAAATTGTATAATCAGTGTAGACTTTTGTCTTATGTGCTGAAGGTAGAATTTCCAAGATTGCTGTTGTCAACAACCTATGAAAACCATGTGTCAAGCCCAAAAACAAGAGAAAGAAATGGTGAAATGAAAACAAAAGCTACAAATAACAAAAATCTTCTACTTTTTGGGAAAGAAATTGAAAAAAAAAAAAAGGAAGCCGATAGTGAAGATCCTACAAAAAATGAAAAAGAACAAGAAGAAAAAGAAGACTTAACCACCAGACATAAAAGCCATTAAGCAAGATGACGGTCACACAAAATTTCACCCATTTGAAGTCCTTAATGGCCACATCTTCCACATGTTTATCTTGTACCAATGCAATTAAAATATTACCAAAATAAAGAAAAAAAATGTGAGTAAAATTTCTAACAAGCTTCATGTCTGCTGCCTATACTTTAAAAAACTATCTACCTTCAAAGCAATAATGCAAATCAGATATTAAAACCAAGCAAAAGCAAAATCCTTCATCCTTATAATTCTTAAAATTGATATCCCCAAGCAGCATCTTAAAAATAAAGGGGTCAAAAAGTCATATCATGCTCAGTACCAAAATGGAGGTCGAACAAAAATTTCAAACCTTCGGAAAAACCCTATTCCAACTGCTGCAAGATCCTTATCCCTTGTCCTTTTAATTCTGGAGATTGAACCCCAAACAACATTTGAATAATAACAGGGTCAAAAGTCATATCATGCACAGTACTAATAGAAGAGCCTCCAAAATCAAATTAGAGAGATATGAAGAACTGGAAAGCAAAATCTCCATGAAAGTTGAGACAGAAAAGTCTTATACCATCTCCTCATCTCTTTCAAACTGCATTCACGAATAAATACTAATAATCTTTCATCTCCTGAAAACAGATAACACAAAGGCCAAACAACTTATTTTTCTTAAAAAAAAAAAAAGCTGAACAAAAATCCAACAGCAAAAAATGAAGACTTGTCCATTTTTTCCATCAGGATGGCCAGCCAATGAACCACTATACATAATAGCCAACACCACGCAAACAGATATTAAGGACAAGTTTTCAAAAAAGAAGATGAAGGTCAAACAAAAGCTCAACCATTGTGAAGAACTTAATGGGCCACATCTTCCACACATTTACCTTGTGCCAACTAAATTAGATAGAACATGCTCTAACATTGAAAAAATTAAAATTAATAAAATTTTAACAACTATCCAAAGATCTGAATCAGATACTAAGAACCAAAGAGAAAAACAAAATTTCAACTGACACAACTTGTAAACTCTGCATGGATCTCTCCAACCTACAAAACAAACAAATCCCAACAGAATATAATTCCCGCACTAAAAATTCAAACCACAAAAAATTAGCATATAACATCAACAACCAACCTATCATATAAAGGCCTGCATCTTTTTCAGTTACATGAATGAAATCCATTTGATTTGAAATTCTCTAACATGTTTCAGACATTTATATAAACTAGTTAAAAGTAGACCTCAAAAATCCTAGAAATGAAAGCACAACTGACATGTAAATTAGTGGCAGAGCTTGAAAAACCAGAAAAGTATCTGCTAACTACAATCAGAGGACACATAGATATTGATCACAAACACAAGAAAAATGTCTGCATAAAATAACTACCCCAACTAACAAGGACATTTGCAATCTTTAAAAACTAGCAAGTGATCACCGCAATCTCTCCAAACGTATAGAACCACCACACAAACCTGTACTTCTCTTGAGTTATTTAGGCAAATTTCAGGTAAATGTAAGAAAGTTAAATTTAAAGTGATAACAGAGCTAATAATTTCTTGCTACATCCCAAAGAGATAACAGAGCTACATAAGATCTCATTCTCCCTGCATATTGCTAATAATTTCTAACAGCAGCCTCTAGAGACCCCAGAATCAAGAACTAAGCGCAGAAAGCAAACAGAAAGCAATATAATACACAAAAAACTAGAAAAATATGAAGTCCTAAAACAAAAAATAAAAGAAGTGCATGAAAAACATCTAAGAAATAACACCCCCATTCCATCTGCAGCAAGATCCTTCATCCTTCATCCTTGCCCTTCCTGCTGTAAATTTTGGAAACAGATAACACATCAGCACCTAAAATAATAAAGGGTCAAAAAGTCATATAATGCTCAGTGACATTAGCTACAGAGGATTCTAAAAACTCTAAAACTAAAGATTTTTTAGTGATACGATAATAACCAGGAAGCAAACTTCCTTGAGAGTTGAGGCAGGATTCCAAAGTTGAAAATGCAAGAGACCCTCAACAAACAAACCATAAATAGATATTGGAAGCAAAAAATTCCAAGAGGTCCTAAAGATCATAATCCAAAACAATGAAACAATTTAAATATGCATTAGTCAATAGAACTTCAAAAGCAAGAAAAATATCTGCAGCTGCCTACAATCACAAAATACATATCACTTTAAAATTCCAAGCACACAAACATGAGAAAAATGTCTGCATATAAGATTACAACCCCAACTAGCAAGCGACGTCCACAATTTCTTGACACTAGCAAGTGAACACTAGAATCCTTCAAAACCTGTACAACCACCACACAAGCCGTACTTATCTCAAGTTTTAAGCAAACAATAAATTGATGTAAGCCAGACATTTAAATGGTCACCTCTTATCACTTAATCTACTCACCAATCCCTCCCTCCAAAGCTCCATCTACAAAGATATGAGCCCTGCATGTTGCTAATAATTTCTAACAGCAGCCTCTGGAGACCCAAGAATTCTAATACAACTCCAAAGTGAAAATCTGACAGAAAAGAAACCAATAAAAAAAAAAAGAACAAGAAGAAAAAGTAGAACTATGAAAAACCTTCATCCATGTCCTTCACAATAATTCTGGAAATTGAGCTAAATAATAAAAGGATCAAAAAGTCTTATCAAGCTCACTACCAACACATGGTCCACTAAAACCAAGAATTTTTTAGGATTACAGTGGCTATCACTATTCACGACAGGGAAGGAGAAACATTCCTAGTAATAGAGGCGATCATGGCCGTGAAGAAGTTCAAGGATCAGCACTTTAGAAAAGCAAAGCCAGCAATATCACTGCAGGCAGAAACCATATATTGAAGTATCTTCCAAAGTACTGAAACAAAACAAGAAATATAGAGCTCGTAATAAAGGAAGGGAACACAAAAGAACCATCTGTCCATCCACACAACATATTTAACTGAAAAGAGAGCCAATACTCATTATGTTCAAAATTGAATGGTAACCAAAACTTTTGCGAAAACCTTGAGAAGAATAAATATCAAAACAGATCAATTTAATAAGATCTCAATAAAAATATAGAGTTGGGCAATCACAGCCATGAGAAAGTTTAGGAATCAGCACTTTAGAAAAGGAAAGCCAGCAACATCACTGCATGCAGAAACCATATATTTAAATACAATAAAGAACCAGGAAGCAATCTCCTTATGAGTTATTCCAAAACTGGAAATCCAAGAGACCTGATCAAACAAAACCATAAAAGATACTGAAAGCATTAAAAACTAAGAGGCCCTGAAACAAGGGTGGAAAAATATTTTTAAAAAAACATATGTAACCATATTATAAATTCAGTGTTATGTGCTGAAGGTAGAATCTAAAATAAAAATAGAGTCAACAAACTCATATCACACTCAGTAACATAACTCCACAAGATCCTAAAAGCTTGAAAACAAAAGACTATAAAGAAATACAATAAGAACCAGGAAGCAAATCTCCTGGAGAGTTGAAACAGTATTCCAAAATTGAAAATCCAAGAAAGCCTGATCAAACAAAACCGTAAAAGATACTAAAAGCATTAAAAACTAAAATAGGCCCTGAAACAAGGATGGAAAAATATTAAAAAAAAAAAACATACGTAACCATATGTACTCAAGGTAGAATCTCCACAACTGAAGTTGTTACTGACAGCCTATGAAAACAAAGAGTCAATATAAACCAAAAAACAAGTAAAAAAATAGTAACCGAAAAACAAATTACACGAAGGCCAAACAATTTTTCATTTGAATAAAATCTGAAAGTTAAAGATCCTGCAACAGTTAAAAACAATCCAATAGCAAGAAATGAAGACTTATCAATTTTCTCCATCAGGATGGCCAGCCAACGAACCACTGCAAATGAAAGCCAACATCACACGAACAGATATTAAAGACAAGTTTTCAAAAAAGAAGATGAAGGTCAAACAAAAGCTCAACCAATTTGAAGTCCTGAATGGGCCACATCTTCCACACATTTACCTTGTACCAACTAAATTAGTAAGAACATGCTCTAACATTAAAAAAAGTAATATAAATAAAATTTCTAACAACATGCTTCATTTCTGTTGCCTAGACTTTAAAAGAAAAATCAAGTTCCAAACTATCCAAATACCCGAATCAGACACTAAGAACCACAAGAAAAGAAAAATCTCAATTGACAGAACATGTAGACTCTAATGAATCTCTCCAACCTACAAACACAAACAGATCCCAACAGAATATAAATCCTGCAATAAGAACTCAAACTCAGAACAAAAAAAAAATTGAAAGAAGACCATTCAATTTGAAATCCTATGGCATCTTTTCAGTTAAATGAAATCCATCCAATTTGAAATCCTATCAGACA
The DNA here is from genome assembly GCF_000208745.1 of Theobroma cacao. Classification (NCBI taxonomy): domain Eukaryota; kingdom Viridiplantae; phylum Streptophyta; class Magnoliopsida; order Malvales; family Malvaceae; genus Theobroma; species Theobroma cacao. Next base: position 34,922,345 of record NC_030852.1, read on the forward strand.
TTTATACAAACCAGTTAAAGGAAGACCTCAAATATCCAAGAAGTGAAAGCACAAATGACATATAAGCCAGTGGCAGAGCTTGAAAAACCAGAAAAGCATCTTCCGCAAACTACAATCACAGATGCACACGTATAGCTATCAATCACAAACACAGGAAAAATGGCTGCATAAAATCACTGTCCCAACTAGCAAGGACATTCACAATCTTTTGAAACTAGCAAGTGATCACCGGAATCTTTCCAAACCAAAAAACCTACCACACAAACCTTCAGGACAATCACAATCTTTCAAAACTAGCAAGTAATCACTGGAATCTTTCCAAACCGATAAAACTACCACACAAACCTGTAGTTCTCTGGAGCTATTCAAGCAAATTTTGGGTAAATGTGAGGCAGAGACAATTAAAATGGCAATCTCTCCTCCCCAAGCTCCATCCACAAAGAGAGACCAGAGCTATATAAGATCTCATTCTCCCTGCATATTGCTAATTATTTCAAACAGCAGCATCTGGAGACACAAGAATCAAGAACACGTAAGCACAGAAAGCGTTCAAAAAGCAATATACCGCATGAAAAACTAGAAAAATAAGACGTTCCAAAACAAAGGATAAAAGAAGTGCAAAACAATTACGAAAAAATAACCCCCATTCCAACTGCCAGCAAGATCTTTCATCCTTGCCCTTCCTGCTCTTAATTTTGGAAGCTGATAACACAGCATCTAAAATAATGAAGAGAAAAAGAATCATATCATGCTCAGTGACATTAACTACACAGGATCCTAAAAACTCAAAAACTAAAGAATTTTGAGTGATACAATAAGAACCAGGACAGCAAGTCTCCTTGGAGTTGAGGCATAAAATTGAATATCCAAGAGACCTTGATCAAACAAAACCATAAAAAGATATTGAAAGGAAAAAATCCTAGAGGCCCTAAAGTTCACAATCCAAGACAATGAAACATAATTTCCATATGCATTAGTCAACCGAACTTCAAAAACCAGAAAATATCTGTGGCTACCTACAATCACAAAATACATACAGAATTCCGAGCACAAACAAGAGAAAAATGTCTGCATATAAGATTATGACCCCAGCTAGCAAGTGACATCCACAATCTTTCGACACTAGCAAGTGACCACTAGAATCTTTCAAAACCTGACAACAACCATACAAACCATACTTTATCTCAAGTCTTCAATGTGAGACAAACAAAAAGGGTCAAAAGTTATATCATGCTCGGTACCAATACAAAATTCCCCAAAATCAAGTAGTTTTGAGAGATACGAAAAACCAGGAAGCAAAATCTCCTTGAAATCAGAGTGTAGACTTTCATCTTATATGCTGATGGTAGAATTTCAAGATTGCTGTTGTCAACAACAACCTACAAAAACCATGTGTCAAGCCAAAAAACAAGAGAAATTGATAAACAGAAAAAGGTCGATAGTGACGATCCTGCAAAGAATGAAAAAGAACACAAGAGAAGAAAATGAAGACTTAAAAATTTTCCCCATTATAGAATGGCCAGCCAAGAACCACTGCAAATAAAACCCATTATCAAGCAAGAAGGAGGTCCAACAAAAATCCAACTGCTGCAAGATCCTTTATACTCGTCCTTTTAACTAACCCCAAACAGCGTCTGAATGAAAAAATAAAGGGTCAAAGGTCGTATCAGGCTCAATACCAATACATGATCCTCCAAAATCAAGTATTCTTGACATATATGAACGGGAAGCAAACCTCCTTAAAAGTTGAGACAGAAATCCAAACCAATGGAAGTCTTTAAAACCAAGAGATCCAATCAATACCTCCTAGACGAACAATCTAAATTCACCAACACCAAATTTAAATTGAAACAATCTCAGTGAAAAATGAAGATAGGTGGAGATATAAAAGTTACAAGACCCCTTACCACCCACAGCTTCCAAATCTGTCATCCTTGTCATTTCTTCTTCAGGCCATGGCCATATACCATCTCCTTATCTCTTCTTTCTAACCGCATTCACAAAAAAAAGTACTAATAATCTTTTATCTCCTGACGTATTACTAATTAACTTCAAGAGACAAAAATTATTCACAACGTGGAAGGAGATGCATTCCTAGTAACAGTGGCGATCACGGCCGTGAGGAAGTTCAAGGATAAGGAAAACCGGCAACAACACTGCAGGCAGAAAGCGTATATTGAAATATCTTCCAAAGTTCCAAACCAAAACAAGAACTAAGAACTTAAGAACCATCGGTCCATCCGCACAACATAATTAACTGAAAAGAGAGCCAATACTCATTTATGTTAAAAATTGAACGGTACCCAAACCCGAGAAGAATAAATATCAAAACAAGATCGCCGTACACTCCAAGAACAATCTACCTACGAAACACAAATTCCGAGGTTCAACCGATTTGTATTACTATTTCGTTAAATCTTATCAGAAAAATGCGAAACAGAGTTAAATGTTCGATCATCATCACAACGGATCGACGCCAACAGAATCACCAGATCACCGTCAACAATTTACCTACGAAACACAAAATCCCAGATTCGGCTGATTTCAATCATGATAGATTTAATTAGAAAGATCTAAAAACCCAATTCAACTATAGCTCCGAACCGAAACCTAAATGAATAAACCAGTAGCAAAAGAGAGAAACAAACGCTGCCGGTAAAACTTTAAAAAGCTTAAACGTCAATCCCGGTTTTTCCCCTATTCCGTACGGGCAGTAAGTGAGAGCTGAGGAGATGTATTTATAGAATAAGAGGCTCAAAATAGACGGCTATGATTAAGCGGTGGAGAGATGTATCAACGGTCAAGATCATTCTTTCATTAGATCCGGATGGAGTTAGTTGTCATAAGTCGGTTATAAAAGAGCCGTTATAAAAAAGCGTGAAAAATAACTATTGACGCGTAATCGATATGGTCAATCTATCCGTTGTTTTTTCAACCGCGATTCAAGCCCAAAAGAAATGGAAGGAAGCCCAACATTTGTTTCAGTCTCAGATCCAATAAGAAAAAAATACATAATTTTAAGCTTAGGTGACAAACCCGGTTATTAATTTAGCATTATTATTTAAAAGTTCAAGATTATTAAAGAAGGACAAGAAGATAAAGGAAAAGAAGACGAAATAAAAAATGGACAAAAAAGTTCTGAGCACAAAATTAAGCCCGAGAAGGTGAAGAGTCAGCAGAAGAAGAGCTAGGACAGCTAATTTAACAATATACAAGTTGAAATTTCATGAGAATAAAGTTATATATTCTTTGATACAAAGATATGTTCTATTTTAAAAATCAATAATCTATTCTATTCCCATTCCACTTATATCTCACTCCCGTGTCACATGATACAACTGACCCATTTACATGAATCTATAATCAAGCCCCGTATTGTGTACAAAGATTCTCCAAACTGCTTCACACCTACATTAGGATCCCAAAAAGAAGTAAATACTGTTACAACCACCAATTAAGAGTCCAGAAGCTTTTAAACAAAAAGAAATAACCTTGAATGAAAACCCGTTAAAATATTAAAAACAAATATCATACGTAACCATAACCGAATTTGTTAGCGACAGCCTCTGAAAACAGAGAGTCAAGAAAAACCAAAAAAAAGGAAAAAATATGGTAACCTAAAAACAAATAACACAAAGGCCAAACGAAGACTTATCAATTTTCTCCATCAGGATGGCCAGCCAACGAAAAACTGCACATGAAGGCCAACATCATGCGAACAGCTATTAAGGACAAGTTTTCAAAAAGGAAGATGAAGGTCAAAAAGAACAGTGGCAGAGCTTGAAAAACCAGAAAAGTATCTTCTGCAACCTACAATCACCATCTTATTTCTCCACTGGATCCAACTCAATCACTTAGATGCACACATATAGCTATCAATCACAAATGCAAGAAAAATAGCAAAAACACTGTCCCAACTAGCAAGGACATCCACAATCCTTCGAAACTAGCAAGTGATCACCGGAATCTTTCCAAACCTATAACACTACCACACAAACCTTCAGGATATTCACAATCTTTCAAAACTAGCAAGTGATCACCGGAATCTTTCCAAACCTATAAAACTACCACACAAACCTGTACTTCTCCTGAGCTATTCAAACAAATTTTGGGTAAATGTAAGACAGAGACAATTAAAATAGCATTCTCACTTTCTCATCTACTTACCTAATCCCTTCCTGAGCTCCATCCACAAATAGATAAACAGCTATATAAGATCTCATTCTCCCTGCATATTGCTAATAATTTCAAACAGTAGCATCTAGAGACCAAAGAATCAAGAACACGTAAGCACAAAAAGCAATCAAAAAGCAATATACTGCATGAAAAACTAGGAAAAGAAGACATTCCAAAACAAAGAATAAAAGAAGTGCAAAACTATTAAGAAAAAATAACCCCCCTTCAAACTGGCAGCAAGATCCTTATCCTTGCCCTTCCTGCTCTTAATTTTGGAAACTGATAACACATCTGCATCTAAAATAATGAAGAGACAAAAATTCATATCATGCTCACTGACATTAACTACACAGGATCTTAAAAATTCCAAAACTAGAGAATTTTGAGTGACATGATAAGAACCAGGAAAGCATGTCTCCTTGGAGTTAAGGCATTCCAAAATTGAATATCCAAGACACCCTGATAAACAAAACCATAAAAAGACATTAAAAGCAAAAAATCCAAGACGCCCTAAAGTTCACAATCTTAGACAATGAAATACAATTTCCATATGCATTAGTCAACAGAACTTCAAAAACCAGAAAATATCTGCGGCTACCTACAGTCACAAAATACATATAGAATTCCAAGCACAAACAAGAGAAAAATGTTTGCGTATAAGATTGCGACCCCAATTAGCAAGTGACGTCCACAATCTTTTGACACTAGCAAGTGACCACTAGAATCTTTCAAAACCTGACAACAACCATACAAACCGTACTTTATCTCAAGTCTTAAGCAAACAATAGGTCAATGTGAGACAAATATTTAAAGTGGTCATCCATTATCGCTTTTCATCAACTCACCTCCCTCTAAACCTCCATCCACAAAGATATGAGATAACAATCTCCTTCTCCTGCGGAAAGCTAAATTGCTAATAGTTCCTAATAGCAACCTGACCCAAGAATCAAGAACATATTAATGGCAAAAAACAACCAGGAACAACACACGGTCATCCATGTCCTTCATAATAATTCTGGAAATTCATAACACCAAACACTCAGCTAAATAATAAAAGGGTCAAAAATTCATATCAAGCTCCTTACCAACACACGGTCCACCAAAACCAAGTATTTTAGAGTGTTATAGTGGTGGTCACTACTCACAACACGGAAGGAGAGACATTCCTAGTAATAGTGGCGATCACGGCCATGAAGAAGATCAAGGATCAGCACTTTAGAAAAGGAAAGCCAGCAACATCACCGCAGGCAGAAACCATATATTGAAATATCTTCCAAAATCGCAAAACAAAACAAGAAAAATATAACTCGTAATAGAAGAAGGGAACACAAAAGAACCATCTGTTCATCCACACAACAAATTTCGTGAAAAGAAAGCCAAAACGCATTATGTTCAAAATTGAATGGTACCAAAACTTTTGTGAAAACCCTGAGAAGAATAAATATCAAAACAGATAGATTTAATAAGATCTCAATAAAAAGATTGAGTTGGGCAATGAAGGCCACGAGGAAGTTTAGGGATCAGCAGTTTAGAAAAGGAAAGCCAGCAACATCACTGCAAGCAGAAACCATATATTTAAATACCATAAAGAAGCTGGAAGCAATCTTCTTGAGAATTATCACAAAACCGGAAATCCAAGAGGCATGATCAAACAAAGCCATAACAGATACTGACAGCATTAAAAACTAAGAGGCCCTGAGACAAGGGTGGAAAAATATTTTAAAAAGAACATATGTAACCATATTATAAATTCAGTGTTATGTGCAGAAGGTAGAATCTATAATAAAAATAGGGTCAATACACTCATATCCCACTCAGTAACATAACTCCACAAGATCCTAAAAGCTTGAAAACAAAAGACTATAAAGAAATACAATAAGAACCAGGAAGCAAATCTCCTTGAGAGTTTAAACGGTGTTCCAAGATTGAAAATCCAAGAGAGCCTCATCAAACAAAACCATAAAAGATACTAAGAGCATTAAAAACTAATAGACCCTGAAACAAGGATGGAAAAATTAAAAAAAAAAAAAAAAATATTTAAACTTATGTGCTTAAGGTAGAATCTCCATAACTGAAGTTGTTAACAACAGCCTATGATAACAAAGAGTCAAGATAAACCAAAAAACAAGGAAAAAGATGGTGACCTAAAAACAAATAACACAAAGGCCAAACAACATTTTTTTAAAAAAATAAAAAACTGAAAGTGAAAGATCCTGCAACAGCTAAAAACAATACAATAGCAAGAAATGAAGACTTATCAATTTTCTCCATCAGGATGGCCAGCCAACAAACCACTGCACAAGAAAGCCAACATCACACAAACAGATATTAAGGACAAGCTTTCAAAAAATAAGATGAAGATCAAACAAAAGCTCAACCAATTTGAAGTCCTTAACGGGCCACATCTTCCACACATTTACCTTGTGCCAACTAAATTAGCAAGAACATGCTCTAAAATTAAAAAAAAAACTCTATAAATACAATTTCTAACAACATGCTACATTTCTGCTGCCTAGACTTTAAATAAATATCGACTTCCAAATGATGCAAAGATCCGAATCACACACTAAGAACAACGAGAAAAGTAAAATCTCAACTGACAGAACTTGTAAACTCCAATGAATCTGTCCAACCTACAAACACAAACAGATCCCCACAGAATATAAATCCTGCAATAAGAACTCAAACTCGCAACAAAAAACAAAATTAGCATATAAAGTCAACATCCAAAATATCACATAAATGCCTGCTAATCCTATGTCATCTTTTTCAGTCAAATGAAATCCATTCAATTTGAAATCCTCTCTAACTAACATGTTTCAGACATTTATATAAACCAGTTAAAGAAAGACCTCAAAAATGCAAGAAATGAAAGCACAAATGACATATAAATCAGTGGCAGAACTTGAAAAACCAGAAAAGTATCTTCTGCAACCTACAATCACAGATACACACATATAATAAACGCAAGATAAATGTCCGCATAAAATCACTGTCCCAATTAGCATGGACATTCACAATCTTTCGAAACTAGCAAATGATCATCGGAATCTTTCCAAACCTATAAAACTACCACACAAACCTGTACTTCTCTTGAACTATTTAAGCAATTTTTTGATAAATTTAAGACAGACAATAAAAATAGCATTCTCACCTTCTCATCTACTTACCTAATCCCTCCTTCCCGAGGTCCATCCCCAAAGAAATAACAAAGCTATATTAGATCTCATTCTCCCTTCGTTTTGCTAATAATTTCTAACGGCAGCATCTGGAGACCCAAGAATCAAGAACACATAAGCACAGAAACCAATCAAAAAGCAATATACTACAGGAAAAACTAGAAAAATAGATGCTCCAAAACAAAGAATAAAAGAACTGCAACCCCATTCCAACTGGCTGCAAGATCCTTCATCCTTGCCCTTCCCGCTTTTAATTTTGGAAACTGATAATACATCACATCATGAAGAGACAAAATCATATCATGCTCAGGTACACATGATCCTAAAAACTCCAAAACAAAAGAATTTTGAGTGATACGATAAGAACCAGGAAAGCAAGCCTCCTTGGAGTAGAGCCAATCCAGAATTGAATATCCAAAAGAACCTGATCAAACAAAACCATAAAAAGATATTGAAAGCAAAAAATCCAAGAAGCCCTAAAGTTCATAATCCAAGACAATGAAACACAATTTCCATTAGCATTAGTCAACAGAACCTCAAAAACCAGAAAATTTCTGTGGCTACTTACAATCTATGAACACAAACAAGAGAAACATTTCTGTATATAAGATTACGACCCCAGCTAGCAAAAGAAGTCCTCAATCTTTCGACATAGCAAATGACCATAAGAACCTTTCAAAACCTGTACAACGATCACACAAACCGTACTATGCAAAGATCTCAATGGTAAAAGCTCAACCAATTTGAAGTCCTTAATGGGCCACATCTTCCACACATTTACCCTGTGCCAACAAATTATCGGGAACATGCTCTAAATTAACAAAAAAAAACTATATAAATACAATTTCTAACAACATGCTTCATTTCTGCTGCCTAGACTTTAAATAAATATCAACTTCTAAACAATGCAAAGATCCAAATCAGACACTAAGAACAATGAGAAAAGCAAAATCTCAACTGACAGAACTTGTAAACTCTAATGGACCTGTCCAACCTACTAACACAAACAGATCCCAACAGAATATAAATCCCACAATAAGAACTCAAACTCACAACCAAAAAAAATTAGCATATAAAGTCAACATCCAAATTATCACATAAATGCCTGCTAATCCTATGGCATCTTGTTCAGTTAAATGAAATCCTTTCAATTTGAAATCCTCTCAAGCTAACATGTTTCAGACATTTATATAAACCAGATAAAAGAAGAACTCAAAAAATCCAAGAAATGAAAGCACAAATGACATATAAACCAGTGCAAGAACTTGAAAAACTAGAAAAGTAGCTTCTGCAACCTACAATCACAAATGCACACATATAGCTACCAATAATAAAAGCAAGAAAAATGTCTGCATAAAATCACTGTCCCAAGTAGCAAGGACATTCACAATCTTTCAAAGCCAGCAAGTGATCACCGGAATCTTTCCAAACCTATAAAACTACCACACAAACCTGTACTTCTCTTGAGCTATTCAAGTGAATTTTGGGTAAATGTAAAACAGAAACAATTAAAATGGCATTCTCACTTTCTCATCTACTTACCAAATCCCTCCTTCCCGAGCTTGATCCACAAAGAGATAACACAGCTATATAAGATCTCATTCTCACTGCATATTGCTACTAGCATCAAACAGCAGCATCTGGAAACCAAAGAATCAAAGACATGGAAGCACAGAAAGCAATCAAAAAGCAATATACTGCACGAAAAACTAGAAAAATAAGATGTTCCAAAACAAAGAATAAAAGAAGTGCAAAACAATTAAGAAAATATAACCACCAGTCCAACTGGCAGCAAGATCCTTCATCCTTGCCCTTCCTGCTCTTAATTTTGGAAACTGATAACACATCAGCATCAAAAATAATGAAGAGAAAAAGAATCATATCATGCTCAGTGGCATTAACTAGACAGGATCTTCAAAACTCAAGCTAGAGAATTTTGAGTGATACAATAAGAACCAGGAAAGCAAGTCTCCTTGGAGTTGAAACAGTCCAAAATTGAATATCCAAGAGACCCTGATCAAACAAAACCATAAAAAGATATTGAAAGCAAAAAATCCCCAGAGACCCTAAAGTTCACAATCCAAGACAATGAAACAAAATTTCCATATGCGTTAGTCAACAGAACTTCAAAAACCAGAAAATATCTGTGGCTACCTACAATCACCAAATACATATAGAATTTCAAGCACAAACAAGAGAAAAATATCTGCATATAATATTACAACCCCAGCTAGCAAGTGACGTCCACAATCTTTCGACACAAGCGAGACAAACATTGAAATATCTGAAGTCTTAAGCAAACAACAGATCAATGTGAGACAAACATTTAAGTGGTGTTTTTTTATTGCTTTTCATCAACTCACCAATCCCTCCCTCCAAAGCTCCATCCACAAAGATATGAGATGATAATCTATGGAATGCTAAATTCCTAATAGTTCCTAATAGCAGCCTGACCCAAGAATCAAGAACATATTAAGGGCAAAAACCAATCAAGAGCAACAGTGTGCAAAAGGAAAAAAAAAAAAAAGAACAAAAAGAAAAAAGTAGAACAATGAGAAACCTTCATCCATGTCCGTCTTCATAATAATTCTGGAAATTGATAACCCCAAACATGCATCTAAATAATAAAAGGATCAAAAAGTCATATCAAGCTCAGTACCAACACACCACCAAAACCAAGTATTTCAGAGGGTTATAGTGGCAATCACCATTCACAACACTGAACGAGAAACATTCCTAGTAATAGTGGCGATCACAGCCATGAAGAAGTCCAAGAATCAGCACCTTAGAAAAGTAAAGCCAGCAACATCACTGCAGGCAGAAACCATATATTGAAATATCTTCCAAAGTCCCATAACAAAACAAAAATTATAAAACTCATAATAAAGGAAGGGAACACAAAAGAACCATCTGTCCATCAACACAACATATTTAACTGAAAAAGCCAATACTCATTACCAAAACTTTTGTCAAAACCTTGAACTCAATAAAAAGATAGAGTTGGGTGATCACGGCCATGAGGAAGGTTAGGTATCAGCACTTTAGAAAAGGAAAGCCAGCAACATCACTGCAAGCAGAAACCATATATTTAAATATAATAAAATACTGAAAGCATTAAAACTAAGAGGCCCTCAAACAAGGGTGGAATAATATCTTAAAAAAACATATGTAACCATATTATAAATTCCGTGTTATGTGTTAAAAATAGAATAAAAAAAAATAGAGTCAATAAACTCATATCATATTCAGTAACATAACTCCACAGGATCCTAAAAGCTTGAACACAGAAGACTATAAAGAAATACAATGAGAACCAGGAAGCAAATCTCCTTGAGAGTTGAAACCATATTCAAAAATTGAAAATCCAGGAGACCCAGATCAAACAAAACCATAATAGATACTAAAAGCATTAAAAACTAAGAGGCCCTGAAACAAGTGTGGAAAAAGGCATATGTGACCATATGTGCTTAAGGTAGAATCTCCATACCTGAAGTTTTTAACAACAGCCTATAAAAACAAAGAGTCAAGATAAACCAAAAACCAAGGAACAAGATGGTAACCTAAAAACAAATAATACAAAGGCCAAACAACCACTTTTTGAAAAAAAACAAAAAGCTGAAAGTGAAAGATCCTGCAACAGTTAAAAACAATCCAATAGCAAGAAATGAAGACTTATCAATTTTCTCCACCAGGATGGCCAGCCAACGTACCACTGCACATGAAAGCCAACATCAAGCGAACAGATATTAAGGACAAGCTTTCAAAAAAAAAGATGAAGGTCAAACAAAAGCTCAACCAATTTGAAGTCCTTGATGGGCCACATCTTCCACACATTTACCTCGTGCCAACTAAATTAGCAAGAACTTGCTCAAACATTAAAAAGAAAAAAGTATATAAATACAATTTCTAACAACATGCTTCATTTCAGCTGCCTAGGCTTTAAAAAAATATCAACTTCCAAACAATGCAAAGATCCGAATCAGACACTGAGAACCACGAGAAAAGTAAAATCTCAGCTGACAGAACTTGTAAACTCTAATGAATCTCTGCAACCGAAAAACAGATCCCTATAAATCCCACAATAAGAACTCAAACTCACAACCGAAAAACATAATCATATAAAGTTGACATCCAAAGTATCGCATTTATGCTAACCCTACGGCATCTTTTCAGTTAAATGAAATCCCTTCAATTTGAAATCTTCTCTAACTAATATGTTTCAGACATTTAAATAAACCAGGTAAAAGAAAACCTCACAAATCCATGAAATGAAAGCACAAATGACAAATAAACCAGTGGCAGAGCTTGAAAAACCAGAAACGTATCTTCTGCAACCTACAATTACAAATGCACATATATAGCTATCAATCACAAACGCAAGAAAAATGTCTGCATAAAACCATTGTCCCAACTAGCAAGGACATTCACAATCTTTCAAAACTAGAAAGTGATCACCAGAATCTTTCCAAACCTAATAAACTACCATGCAAACCTGTACAAGATTCTCCAAAATCAAGTAGTTTTGAGAGATATGAAAAACCAGGAAGCAAAATCTTCTTGAAATCAGTGTGTAGACTTTTGTCTTATGTGCTGATGGTAGAATTTCCAAGATTACTGTTGTCAACATCAACCTACAAACCATGTGTCAAGCCAAAAAACAAGAGAAATTGATAAACAGAAAAAGGTTGATAGTGAAGTTCCTGCAAAGAATGAAAAAGAACACAAGAGAAGAAAATGAAGACTTAAAAATTTTCCCCATTATAGACCGGCCAGCCAAGAACCATTGCACATAAAACCCATTATCAAGCAAGATGGAGGTCCAAAGAAAATCGAACTGCTGCAAGATCCTTTATCCTTGTCCTTTTAATTAACCCAAACAGCATCTGAATGAAAAAAAAAAGGGTCAAAGGTCATATCATGCCCAGTACCAATACAAGATCCCCCAAAATCAAGTATTTTAGAGATATATGAACAGGAAGCAAATCTCCTTGAAAGTTGAGACAGAAATCCAAACCCATGGAAGTCTTATAAACCAAGAGATCCAATCAATACCTCCTAGACCACCAATCTAAAATCACCAACACCAAATTTTAAATTGAAACAATCTCAGTGTAAAATGAAGGTAGGTGGAGATATAAAAGTGCAAGGGTAAGCTTTTACAAGACCCCCTTACCACCCACAGCTTCCAAATCTTTCATCCTTTGTCATTTCTTCCAAATCTTTCATCCTTGTCATTTCTTCTTCAGGCCATGGCCATAGACCATCTACTCATCTCTTCTTTCTAACTGCATTCACAAAAAGATACTAATAATCTTTTATCTCCTGACGTATTACTAATTAACTTCAAAAGACAAAAATTATTCACAACGTGGAAAGAGATGCATTCCTAGTAATAGCGGCGATCACGGCAATAAGGAAGTTCAAGGATTAGGAAAGCCGGCAACAACAACGCAGGCAGAAACCGTATATTGAAATATCTTCCAAAGTTCCAAAATAAAACAAGAAATATAGAACTCGTAGCAAAGGAAGGGAACCCAAAAGAACCGTCGGTCCATCCGCACAACATAATTAACTGAAAAGAGAGCCAGTACTCATTATGTTCAAAATTGAACGGTACCAAAACCCGAGAAGAATAAGAATCAAAACAGATCGATTTAATAGAGTTAGATGTCCTACCCTCGTCACAACGGATCAACGGCAACAGAATCACAAGATCACCGTCCATTCCAAGAACAATCTACCTAGGAAACACAAAATCCGAGATTCAACCGATTTGTATCACTATTTCGATAAATCTAATCAGAAAAATGTGAAACAGAGTTAAATGTATGATCATCATCACAACGGATCGACGACAACAGAATCACAAGATCACCGCCCATTCCAAGAACAATTTACCTACGAAACACAAAATCCGAGATTCAACTGATATCAATCACTATTTCAATAGATCTAATAAGAAAGATCCGAAAACGCAATTCCACCCTAACTCCAAACCGAAACCGAACCAAAAACCCATAGAAACGGAGGGAAACAAACGCTGCACGGAAAGCTTTACACCAAGGTCGGGTTTTCCCCGATTCAGTAAGAGAAATAATTGAGAGCTGGGAGGTATTTATAGAAAAAGAGGGGTCACAATAGAAGGCTAGGATTAAGCGGTGCGGAGATATATAAACGGTCAAGATCATTCGTTAAATACAGATGGAATTAGCTGTCATAAGTCGGTTATAAAAGAGCCGTTATAAAGACCTTTGGAAAATAATTATTGACTTGTAATTATTAATTTTCAGCCACGAGGCAGTTTTAATGAGCTGGATTAATCTTTGACCTGTTGACTGCCGAAGTTCAAGCCAAGAGAAATCAAAGGAAGCCCAAAACTTTTTGGTCTCAGGCTTGAGATAGCCTGCAAACGTAACAGACAAGCCCGCTTACTTATTTAGCATTATTGATTTAAAAGTTCAAATGAAGGAAAAGAAGATAACAGAACAGAAGAGAAAGTAAAAAAAGGAAAAAAAAAGTCTGAGCATAAGAAAAAGCCCGAGAAGGAGAAGAGTAAGCACAAGAAGAACTAGGACAGCTAATTTCATAAGAATAACATTAAATTATATATTCTTTGATACAAACATATCCATCATTAAAAACATTCCTTTTCTATTCTATTCTAAAAATCAAGAATCTATTCTATTCTCATTCAACTTATCTCACTAACGTGTCATATAATACAATTGACCCATTTACATGAATCTACAATCAAGCTCCGTATTGAGTACAAAGATTCTCCGAACCGCTTCATACCTATATTAGGATCCCAAAAATAAATAAATACTGTTACAACCACCAATTAATGGTCCAAAAAGTTTCAAACAAAAAGAAATAACCTCGAACGAAAACCCGTAAAAATGAACCATAATCTAACAATATTCTAACCACGTTCCGGATTCCTACCCTGCAAGAGGGCACCCTGCTTAACAACATTCAAGCACAAAAATTAATAGGAGACTCAGTAAGTGGCCTCAGAAGCTAACCAAATTGTAACTAAAAAAAGATTTTATTCTAAACTTAAACGGCGATTTCATACCCACAAATAAGAATTCAAGAGATCTTTACTTGTGAGAAACTCAAGGCTTAGAATGCAACTTCATTCTCATCACCAGATTTATGCAACTACCAAATACTGCTTATAGAACCATTTTCAATGTCACCAGAATACTTACTAGTAGAGAGCTTAGAAGAAGCTAGTGAGAAGCACCACAATTGCACGCAACTCCATCAAAATACTTGTTCTTCAAAATCAATCAGCCCAAGGTAATAAGATCCAAAGTTATTATATGCAAAATCAATTTAGCAGCTCTCCAACCCAAACAAAACTTGACAAAATATAGCAGAGTAACATTTTCAAACCTACTTGTCTAACAACTTCAAATCTGTTCACTCAAGATCTTAACTACCACCTCAAACATCAGATATCAGATTATTACTACTATTTAATTGTCATATTACAAGAAAACCTACTTACGAATTCCCAAAAGATTGACCTACAAATACTGTAATTGTCAAATAACCCTGAAACCTACTACCAGATTTCCAATAGATTGACCTACAAATATAGTATCCGACATTCCCATTAACAACCGACTTATATTCACTTAGTCCAAAATCCAAAATCATAGAAAGCCTTAAATGTAATAGAAAGAGGTTCAAAGAGTATTAATACCAATAGGGACCAACCTTAGAACTCCATCAAGCCAAAGTACAACTAAACAAAACTAGATATGGGCTGTAAGTATTTTTTAGGATTGTACAGTGTGTCCGGCAGTTGGGATATGTCTACTGATGGCAGGTATTTTTTGGGATTGCTGACAGGTCTTTTGCTACCTTGAGGTAGGTCTGGATTATGTTTTCATTGATGGCAGGTTTCTTTGTATCCTTGCTGAGTTTTTGTATACAGGGGAGGGCTTTCTTGGCCACCCCAGCAATAGTGCACATCTCATGCAATAAAATTCTACCTTTCCAATAAAAAAAAAAAAAAGCATATAAAGTCAATGTCCAAACTATCATATAAAGGCCTGCAAAAATCCAGGCCTTTGTTCCCAACTCCATCAAAACACTCATTTTTCAAAATGTTGACAAATCAGAGAAATGTGAAACTTTTAAACCTTTGTTCCCACCTGCTGCCAGATACTTAATCCTTATCCCTCTTCAAATGACTTCAAACACAGCATCTATAACGATAAATTATCATGCCTTACCATATGTACTAAGTGTTCTAAAACTGAAATCTACAGAAAAAATTACAACATAAAGACATAGAAAGTCTCAAAAATCTTTGAGGACCACAGGATTTCCAAACTTCAAAATCTAAAAGGATCCTAATCATAGAAAGCCTTAAAAGTACTAAATACCAATAGGGATCTGCCTTTGAACTCCAGCAAGCAAAAGTTCAACTCACCAAATCCGTAAGAACAAAATAAGAACCAACACTAACATTAAAACAGATATAAGCACATATCTTACGAGGAAAAGAAAAAGAAGAAGCTAAAAGTGAAAAGCCCTGCTAAAAACACAATGACCTAGAGCAAGAAAGGTAGACTTCAAGATTAATACAGCGAGCAACACAAAACTTGATCGTCTCTGGTTCTCTCCACCACTGTTTCACCCCCAATCTCCCTTGTTCCTCCCTATTTGCTTCTGTCTATTGCTGGTTTTCCCTTTAAATTTCTATTTTCATCTCTTCACCCTGCTAGTTATTACATCAACATATCATATAACTAGAAGCTCTGCAAGGATCTCTCCCACCTTAATAAAAGCCAAATGCTGGTTCTCAACATATACCACTATAAGAACTACTCGCACACAAACATAAAAGAAAAGCACTAATCAAAGGTGATCAATGCCTGTCAAACATCAAGAAAAAACCCTTTTTATGAATTATTAAGTGAAGATGCTGCCTACAGTCACAAAACCATTCATATAGATATTAATCACAACAACAAGACAAATGTCAGCATAACTGTGCCAACTAGAAAGAGATGTAAATGCAAATGTAACCAGAGAGAATTAAAATGGCCTTCCTCCCCTCCTCATCACCTTACCTAATCCCTCCATCCACAAAGATACTTACCTAATCCCCCCATCCCAAGCTCCATCATCCACAAAGATGTGAGATAACAGAGCTATAAAAGATCCCTAACAAAAGCCTCTGAAATCCGAAGATGTAAGGGCAAAAAAAGCAACCAAAAAGCAACATACTTCATGGAAACCTAAGAATTAAAAAAACCCAGAAACAAAGAATACAAATATGAAGAACATTCAACAAAACAACCCTCTTGCAACAGCTGCAGTATCCCTCATCCTTATCCTTTTTCCTTTTAGTTTTAGTGAATGATAACATCAGCATCTAAAATAATAGAAGGGTCAATAACATCATACCATGCTCAGTAACATAAGCCCACAGGCTCCTAAAAGCTCCGAAACGAAAAGGACTACAAAGAAATACATGAAGAACCAGGAAGCATACCTCCTTGAGAGTTGAGACGGTATTCTAAAATTGAAAATCCAAGAGACCCTGATCAAACAAAGCCGTAAAAGAAATTGAAAGAATTAAAAACTAAATGGCCCTGAAATAAGGTTGGAAATTTTATTTTATTTTTTTAAAACATATGCCATAATATAAGTTCCGTGTTATGCGTTGAAGGTGAATATAAATAATAAAAGGATCAATAGAATCATATCATACACAGTAACATAACTCCAAAGGATCCTAAAAGCTCCTAAACAAAAGACTTAAGAAACACAAAAAGAATCACCAAGTGAATCCCCTTGAGAGTTGAGACAATACTCCAAAATTAAAAATCCAAGAGACCTTGATCAAACAGAACCAGAAAAGATACCAAAAGCGTTAACTAAGAGCCACTAAAACCAGGGTGGAAAAATATTTTTTAAAAAAACATATGTAACCATAGTATAAATCCTGTGTTATGTGCTGAAATTAGAATCTCCATAACTGAAGTTGTTAACTACAGCCTATGAAAACCAAGAGTCACAATAGGCCAAAAAACGAGGAAAATAATGGTAAACAGATAACACAAAGGCCAATCGACTTTTTTAAAAAATAAAAATAAAAAACTGAAAGTGAATGATCCTGCAACAGTGAACAAAATTCCAATAGCAAGAAATGAAGACTTATCAATTTTCTCCATCAGGATGGCCAGCCAATAAACCACTGCACGTGAAAGCCAACATCAGGCAAACAGATATTAAGGACAAGTTTTCAAAAAAGATGATGAAAGTCAAACAACAGCTAAATTGAAAAAATTTATATAAATACAATTTCTAACAACGATGCAAAGATCTGCACAGATCCGACTCAGATACTAGGAACCAAGAGAAAAACAGAATCTAAACTGACAAAGCTTGTAAGCCTGCATGGATCTCTCCAACCTACAAACACCAACAAATCCCAACAGAATACAATTCCCACACTAAGAACTCAAATTCACAGCCACAAAAAATTAGAATATAAAGTCAACATCCAAACTAACATATGAAGGCCTGCTAATCCTGGCAACTTTTCAGTTACATCAAATCCATTCAATTTGAAATTCTTTCCAGGTAACATGTTTCAGACATTTATATAAACCAGTTAAAAGTAGATCTCAAAAATCCAAGAATTGAAAGCACAACTGACATATAAATTAGTGGTTGAGCTTGAGAAACCAGAACAAGTATCTGCTACATACAATCAGACAAGGATACATAGATATCAATCACAAACACAAAAATTGCTTGCATAAAATAACTACCCCAACAAACAAGGACACTTGCAATCTTTCGAAACTAGCAAGTGATCACCGTAATCTCTCCAAACGTATAAAACCACCACACAAACCTGTACTTCTCTTGAGTTATTTAAACAAATTTTGGGTAAATGTAAGACATATAGAAATTTAAAGTGGCCTTCTCACCTTCTCGTCTACTTACTCAATCCCTCCTTCCCAAGCTCCATCCCAAAGAGATAACAGAGCTACATAAGATCTCATTATCCCTGCAAGTTGCTAATAATTTCTAACAGCAGCCTCTGGAGACCCAAGAATCAAGAACTAAGTGCAGAGAGCAAACAAAAGCAATATACTACACGAAAAACTAAAAAAATAAGAAGTTCCAAAAGAAAAAAAAATACAAGAAGTGCATGAAAAACATTTAAGAAAAACACCCCCATTCCAATCAGACACTAAGAACCACGAGAAAAGCAAAATCTCAACTTACAGAACTTGTAAACTCTAATGGATCTCTCCAACCTATAAACACAAACAGATCCCAACAGAATATAAATCCTGCAATTGGAACTCAAACTCACAACAAAACAAATCTATAACATGCTTAAAAGGAAGCCCCTCCCCTCTAGTCACATGGAGGGCATAGAAAAAAAGAGAAGTAGAAAGAGAAAGAAAAAAAACAGGTAGAAGGAGGCCTGTTCGTTGTCTAGTTAGCACATAAAGTACACATCCAAAATATCACAAAAATGCCTGCTAATCCTACAGCATTTTTTCCAGTTAAATGAAATCCATTCAATTTGAAATCCTCTCTAACAAACATGTTTCAGACATTTATACAAACCCGCTAAAAGAAGACCTCAAACATCCAAGAAATGAAAGCACAAATGACATATAAGCCAGTGGCAGAGCTTGAAAAACCAGAAAAGTATCTTCTGCATCCTACAATCACTGTCTTATTTCTCTACTGGATCGAACTCAATCACTTAGATGCACACATATAGCTAATAATTACAAATGCAAGAAAAATGGCTAAATCACTGTCCTAACTAGCGAGGACATTCACAATGGCTAATCCAACTTACCTACTCCCTCCTTCCCAAGCTCCATCCACAAAGACATAACACAATATATAGGATCTCATTCCGCCTACATATTGGTAATAATTTCAAACAGCAGCATCTGGAGACCAAAGAATCAAGAACACGTAAGCACAAAAAGCAATCAAAAAGTAATATATGGCATGAAAAACTAGAAAAAGAATACATTCCAACACAAAGAATAAAAGAAGTGCAAAACAATAAAGTAAAAATAACCCCCATTCCAACTGGCAGCAAGATCCTTCATCCTTGCCCTTCCTGCTCTCAATTTTGGAACCTGATAACACATCAGCATCTAAAATAATGAAGAGACAAAAAATCATATCATGCTCACTGACATTAACTACACAGGATCCTAAAAACTCCAAAACTAAAGAATTTTGAGTGATACGATATGAAATAGTTTCCTATTTCATATCGTATCACTCAAAATTGAATATCCAAGAGTTGAGGCATTCCAAAATTGAGACCCTAGGAGTTGAGGCAAGTCTCCTAGGAGTTGAGGCATTCCAAAATTGAATATCCAAGAGACCCTGATCAAACAAATTATCCTTTCTCCTAGCTTTGGAAAATGATAACATAAGCATCTACAACAATGAAATAGTCAATAACATCATATCATGCTCAGTAACATAACTCCACAGGATCCTAAAAGCTGAAAAACAAAAAGACTATCAAGAAATAGGAGAAGAACCAGGAAGCCAATCTCCTTGAGAATTGAGACAGTATTCCAAAATTGAAAATCCAAGAGACCCTGCTCAAACAAAGCCATAAGAGATATTGAAAGCATTAAAAACTAAGAGGCCCTGAAACAAAGGTAAAAAGAAATTTTAAATAAAAATACACCATAGTATAAATTCTATGTTACATGCTGAAGGTGAATATAAATTGAAAATCCAAGACACCCAGATCAAAAAAAGCCATAACAGATATAGAAGGCATTAAAAACTAAGAATACAAATATGAAGAACTTTCAACAAAACAACCTGCATTATCCTTCATCCTTACTTTCTCCTTTTAGTTTTGGAAAATGATAACATCAGCATCTAAAATAATAAAAAAGTCAATAACATCATACCATGCTCAGTAACATAACCCCACAGGCTACTAAAAGCTCCAAAACAAAAAGAGTATAAAGAAATATGAGAAGAACCAGGAAGCCAATCTCCTTGAGAATTGAGACGGTATTCCAACATTGAAAATCCAAGAGACCCTGATCAAACAAAGCCATAAAAGATATTGAAACCATTAAAAACTAAGAGGCCCTGAAACAAAAGTAAAAAAATACTTAACAAAAAAAAAACACATACACCATAGTATAAATTCTGTGTTACGTGCTGAAGGTGAATATAAAATAATAAAAGGGTCAATATAATCATATCATGCTTAGTAACATAAATCCACAGGATCCTAAAAGCTCTAAAACAAAAGACAAAAGAATTACCAAAAGAACCAGGAAGTGAATCCCTCCGTCCACAAAGATACTTCCCTAATCCCTCCATCCCAAGCTCCATCCACAAAGATACTTAACTAATTCCTCCATTCCAAGCGTCAACCACAAAGATACGAGATAACAGAACTATAAACGATCTTCTTCTCCCGGTGTAATGCTAACAACCCCAAAAAGCAGCCTCTGAACACCCAAAATGTAAGGGGCAAAAAAAGCAACCAAAAGCAGCATACTGCATGAAAACCTAAGAATTAAAAAAATCCAGAAACAAAGAATACAAATATGAAGAACATTTAACCAACCCTCTTGCAACAGCCACTGCAGTATCCTTCATCCTTATCCTTCCGCCTTTTAGTTTTGGAAAATGATAGCATCAGCATCTAAAATAATAAAACAGTCAATAACATCATATCATGCTCAGTAACATAACTCCACAGGATCCTAAAGGCTACAAAACAAAAAGACTATAATGAAATATGAGAAGAACCAGAAAACCAATCTCCCAGAAACCACAACTGACATAAAAATTAGTGGCAGAGCTTTAAAAACCAGAATAAGTATCTGCTACCTACAATCACAGAAGGACACATACATATCAATCACAAACACAAGAAAAATGTCTTGCATAAAATAATCTTTCAAAACTAGCAACTGATTACAGCAATCTACCCAAACGTATAAAACCATCACACAAACCTGCACTTCTCTCGAGTTGTTTAAACAAATTTTGGGTAAAATGTAAGACAGAAATTTAAAGTGGTCCTCTCACCTTCTCATCTACTTACCCAGTCCCTCCTTCACAAGCTCCATAACAGAGCTATATAAGATCTCATTCTCCCAGCATGTTGCTAATAATTTCTAACAGCAGCCTCTGCAGACCCAAGAGTCAAGAATGCATGAGCGCAAGAAAGCAAACAAAAAGCAGTACACTACACGAAAAACTAGAAAAATAAGAAGTTCCAAAACAAAGAATAAAAGAAGTGTATGAAAACATTTAAGAAAAAACACCCCCATTTCAATTGCAGCAAGAGCCTTCATCCTTGCCCTTCCTGCTCTTAATTTTGGAAACTGGTAACACATCAACATCTAAAATAATAAAGGGTCAAAAAGACAATGCTCAGTGACATTAACTACACAGAATTCTAAAAAATCCAAAACTAAATATTTTTAAGTGATACGATAAGAACCAGGAAGCAAATTTCCTTGAGGCAGGATTCCAAAATTGACAATCCAAGAGACCCAGATCAAACAAACTACAAAAAGATAGTGGAAGCAAAAAAATCCAAGAGACCCTGATCAAACAAACTATAAAAAGATATTGGAAGCAAAAATTCCAAGACAATAAAACAATTTAATATGCATTAGTCAACAGAGCTTCAAAAAGTAGAAAATACCTACAGCTGCCTACAATCACAAAATATCACTATAAAATTCCAAGCACACAAACACGAGACAAATGTCTGCATGTAAGATTATGACCCCAACTAGCAAGTGACGTCCATAATCTCTCAACACTAGCAAGTGATGACTAGAATTTTTCAACAAGCACAAAAAACATACTAATCTCAAGTTTTAAGCAGACGATAGGTCAATCTAAGACAGACAAATACCTCCCTCCAAAGCTCCATCCACACAGATATGAGATATCGATTGGAATGCTAAATTGCTAATAGTTCCTAAGAGCAGCCTCTGTCCCAATAATCAAGAACTATAAGGGCAAACACAAATCAAGAGCAACATTCTGCATGAAAATCTTAAAATAGGAAATTTCAAAACCTAAAAAACAAGAAATGAAAAATTGTAATAAAAATAATTTAAAAAAATAAAACAAGAACAAGAAAAACTTATCAGATGACTTAACCCATCTCTGCACATAAAGGGGATGACTTAACCCAACTCTGCACATAGAGAGTAACAAAATCTTGTCATTATAATCTCTGCATTATGGAATCCCAAAAAGAAAGGAACACAGCAAAATGAAGAATCATATATTAATATGAAAAACAGATCTAATCAAAAGCCTGAAAAATTTACAAACTACCATTGCAAGGTCAAATAATAACATGGCATACTTCCCACAAAACAATTGCCATTCAAAATTCCAAGACTGTTGACCTGAAAATACAGCATCCAGGATTCACACCAAATCCATTTTATATTCCTACTTTGAATAAAAAAAAATTCTAATCCAACTCCAAAAGTGAAAAACTGGCTGCCAGGGAATGAAGAATACTGAAAAAAGAAACACAAACAACAATAAAAATTGCCTTTGGTAAAGCCCCATTCCAACTGCTGCAAGATCATTTATCCTTTATCCTTGTCCTTTTAGCTCTGAAGATTGATAACCCCAAACAGCATCTGAATAATAAAACAGTCAAAAGGTCATATCATTCTCAGTACCAATACATGATCCTCCAAAACCAAGTATTTTTGAGAGATATGAAGGACCAGGAAGCAAATCTCCTTGAAAGTTGAGACAGAAATCCAAAATGGAAAATCCAATGAAAGTCTTTAAAAACCAAGAGACGTAAAAAAAATGATGGAAACAATTTTAGAAAAAAATTATATAATCCGAGTGTAGACTTATGTCTTATGTCCTAAAGGTAGAATTTCCAACATAGCTGCTGTCAACAACAACCTCCGAAGACCATGTGTTAAGCCCAAAAACAAGAGAAAGAAACAATGAAATGATAAAAAAAAGAAAAGCCACAAGCAACAAAGTCTTCTACTTTTTGAGGGAAAAAAGTGAAAGAAGAAAAAACGTTGATAGTGAAGATACTGCAAAAAAATGAAAAAAGAACACAAGATAAGAAAATGAAGAATTAAAAATTTTCTGCATTTAGAATGGCCAGCCAAGAACCACTGCACATAAAAGCCATTATCAAGCAAACTGATATTAGGAGAAGATTCAGAAAAAGAAGATGAAGTTCAAACAAAAATTTCACCTGTTTGAAGTCCTTAATCAATGGCCACATCTTGCACACATTTATCTTGTGTAATACAATTAAAATATAACCAAAATACAGAAAAAAAAATTGCAAGTAAAATTTCTAACAAAATCCTTCATCCTTACAATTTTGTGCAATACAATAAAAATATAACCAAAATAAAGAAAAAAAAATGCAAGTAAAATTTCTAACAAGCTTCAAGTCTGCTGCCTATACTTTATAAACCTATCTACCTTCCAAGCAATAATGCAAATCAGATTTTAAGACCAAGCAAAAGCAAAATCCTTCATCCTTACAATTTTGCAAATAAAAGGGTCATAAAGCAAAATCCCCAAACAGAATCCGAAAATAAAAGGGTCATAAAGGCATATCATGCTCAGTACCAAAACAAAATCCTCCAAAATTAAGTATACCAGAGAGATGCGAAAATCCAAGAAAATCCAATGGAAGTCTTAGATACCAAGAGTCCTAAAAAATGGTGGAAACAATTAAGAAGAAAAAAAAAACTGTATAAAGAGGTAAAAGTTAAAAGTACACAGAACACAGGAATCCATAGCAGAAATGACGGCTGAGTAAAAATTTCTCCATTGGTAAAGCCCAACCAACATGTAGTAAAAATTACAAATTAAATCCAAACTTCACAAATCCAAGAAATGAAAGCACAACTGGAATATACATTAGTGCAGAACTTTTAAAACCTAAGAAATATCTGCTACCTACAATCACAAAAGTACTCATATATATCATGAACACAAGAGAAAAGTCTGAATAAGATTACTGTCCCAACCAGCAAGGTTGTCCGCAACCTTTTGAAACAAGCGACCGCCAGAATCTTTCCAAACCTAAATCTACAGCACAAACCTGTACTTATCTTGAGTTATATTAAGCAGATTTTAAGTAAATGTAAGACATAAACAATTAATTGGCCTTGACTCCTCATCTACTTACCCAATGCCTCCATCCCAAGCTCCATCCATAAAGAGATAACAAAGCTATATATGATCTCATTCTCCCTACGTAATGGTCGTAATTTCTAACAACAGCCCACCTAAGAATCAGGAACATGTAAGCATAGAAAGCAATCAAAAGCAACATACTGCACAAAAACCTAAGATTAAGAACTTCCAAAACAAAGAATAAAAAGAAGTGCATGAAAAACATTTGACGAAGCACCCTACTCCAACTGCAGCAAGATCCTTCATCCTTGCCCTTCCTGCTTTTAATTTTGAAAACTGATTACACATCAGCATCTAAAACAATAAAAGGGTCAAAAAGCCATATAATGCTCAGTGACATTAACTACACGAGATGCTAAAAGCTCCAAACTAAAAATTTTGAAGAGACACGATAAGAACCAGGAAGCAGATCTCCTTAGGAATTGAGACAGGACTCCAAAATTTAAAATCCAACTGACCCTGATCAAACAAAACCGTTAAAAGATATTCAAATCAATAAAATCCAAGAAATCCTAATCAAGGGTGCGAAAATATTTATAAAAATAGTTGTAAGTAACCATAGTATATTTGTGTTATCTGCTTAAGGTAGAATTTCAAAATTGCTGCTGTCAAAAACTGCCTATGAAAACCAGGAGTCCAGATTTGTCAAGAGAAAAAATGGTCAACTGAAAAACAAGGCACACAAAGGGCAGACGGCTTTAATTTTTAAATTTGTTTTAAAACAGAAGGATCAAAGTAAAAGATCTTGCAACAATGAACAAGAAATTAACAGCAAGAATGAAGACTTAAATTTTTCCCCATCACAATGCCCAGCCAACCACTGCACACGAAAGCCTTTATCAAGCAAACTGATAAAAGCCATGATCAATTTTCCACCACTGATAAAAAACTGTTCGGTAGCAAATGTCCAGATACAAAAGCCCAAAATTTGAACGCGCAAAAACTTGAAATCTGAAAATGTCTTTCCCACCTTAAAAACACAAACACATAAAGAAGATCACTGAGCAAGGTTATCATGTCTGAAAACACCATATTTATGAATTATCATGTGAAGACATAACATTGACCATGATCATTAATTGTCTATGCATCTGCAAAAATGCATTAAGCAAGGTGATCACTGCCTGTAAAACATCAAGATAAATTCCATTGATGAATCATACCATCAATTGTCTCTGCATTCACTTACCCCTTTCTCTCTTCAGACTCCATTGATCCAATATATAAAATTTTTCACACTCCCAACATAATGTGACTAACCCACAGAAATTGCAGAAAAATTCCTACCAAAATTCACAAAAAGTACGAATAATCTTTCATCTCCTGACATATTACTAATTAACTTCAAAAGAAAAAATTATTCACAACGTGGAAGGAGAAACAGCCCTAGTGATAGTGGTGATCACGGCCATGAGGAAATTTTCAAGGATCAGCACTTTAGAAAAGGAAAGCCAGCAACATCACTGCAGTCAGAAACCATATATTGAAATATCCTCCAAAGTTCCAAAACAAAACAAGAAATACAGAACTCGTAAAAGAGGAAGGGAACCCAAAAGAACCATCTGTCCATTCGCACAAAATAATTAACCGAGAAGAGAGCCCATACTCGTTATGTTCAACATGGAACGGTACCGAAACTTTTGTGAAAACTCTGAGAAGAATAAATACCAAAACAGATCGATTTAATCAAAATAGAGGTCGGCGATCACGGCCATAAGGAAGTTCAAGGATCAGCACTTTAGAAAAGCAAAGCCAGCAGCATCACTGCAGTCAGAAACCATATATTGTAACATCTACCAAAGTTCCAAAACAAAACAAGATATAGAACTCGTAATAAAGGAAAGGAACCCAAAGAACCATCTGTCCATCCGCACCAGATGATTAACTGAAAAGAGAGCCAATATTCATTATGTTTCAAAATTGAACGGTACCAAAACTTTTCTAAAAACTCCGAGAAGAATAAACATCAAAACTGATCGATTTAGTCAGATCTCAAAAAAAAAAAAAAGGTTAGAGTTAGATGTACTATCATCGTCACAACGGATCAACGCCAACAAAATCACAAGATCACCGTCCATTCCAAGAACAGCCAACCTACGAAACACAAAATCCGAGATTTAACCGATTTCTATCACAATTTCGATAAATCTAACAAGAAAGATCTGAGATAGAGTTAGATGTACGATCATCATCCCAGGGGATCGACGCCAACAGAATCACAAGATCACCGTCCATTCCCAGAACAGCCAACCTACGAAACACAAATTCCGACATTCAACCGATTTCAATCACTATTTCGATAGATCTAATAGGAAAGATCTAAAAACGCAATTCAAATCCAACTCCGAATCGAAACCAAAACAAGTAACCGTTGAAAAGGAGAGAAACAAGCGCGGCACAGACACCTACACTACAAAACGCGCGTACTCCCAAATTTCCTGAGGCGAATAACGGTGAGCTGAGGAGGATGTATTTATAGAATAAGAGGGGTCAGAATAGAGGGCTCGGATTAAGCGGTGGAACATATATGAACGGTCCGGATCGTTCGTCAGGTACAGCTGGAGTTCGTTGCTGCGTTTGACCACGCATATGTGGTCTTTAAAAATTTTAGCCGTTATATGTCGGTTATAAAAGAGGCCTTACCATTATATGACTAAGCCCAAAAATTTTCTCGGCCTCAGGCTTCAAACTAGTAGATTGCTGATCCAATAAGAAGAAAGCACAATATATTAAGCATTGGTACTATAAATGAATAATATAAACACAAAAAAATGGATGTAACTTCTTTAATATTGGTCTTCTAAACGAATAATCTCTAAATATATCATTTTATTTCGTTACACTCATCTTTATGTTTTTTTCACTTCTCTTTATTTTCTCGTCACCTTCTAAATTTGATTATGAATTATAAAATTGTCAGCAATTCTTTTCTTATTCCATTTTTTCTTTCTTTATTTCCTTTTTTTCTTTTTTTGTCTCTTTTTCTTTTTTTCTCTGCATAAGATTTTCCATTAAATTAGTAATCTTATAAAAACTTTCTCAATAATCTTGTACAAGATTTCAATAAGTTAAAAATATTTTAATCAAATTATGCAATTAGCCCATGTATCAATTGAATTGACATTGTTAATTTTAAAAAATATAATAACTCAATTTTTATAAATTAGTGTACAGAAATTAAAATCTATCATTTTGATAAAATACAATAATTGATTACATAATTTGATCAAATATTTTCTTAATACCTTTTATTTAATTTTAATAACTTGAAATTTCTAAAATATTAGATACTAAGTTAATCATATTACATACTTATTTAACATTTTTAGCATTATTTGGCATGTCATTTTGCATAATTGTTAAGCAGTTTTAGTAATTTTGATATCTCAAATCAAACCCCCAAAATGAATAATTATTTTTCATAAAACTCATTTATTTGTATTTAGTAACCTTACCAATACTTTCACTTTTAAATTACAATGCTATTAAAAAAAAAAAAACTTTACAAATACTTTCTCAATAACTTTCGATCGAGTTTTAATAATTTACATATTTCTTAATAACCTTTTATGTAATTTCAGTAACTCAATATCCTTGAAATAACAGAGATTAAGTTTCTAAATTTATATATAGGTATATAACTTCTTTAGTAAATTTGGTCTCATAAATGAATAATCTCTAAATGTACAATTATTGTTTTTCCTAACACTCATCTTTAATTTTTTTATCCCACTTTTTTCATTTTATTTTTATATATTTTTCTATTTTTTATTTGTCGTTTTTCCTTCTTTTTTTTTTCATTTTCATTAAATTTGTCATTAAATTAGTAACTATACAAATATAATTTCAATAATCTTCCATGAAATTCAGTAACTAGCAAATATTTGAACAGTACTCGTCAATGTAGTTTCATCAACCTAAAATTATTAAAATATTATGTACGAAATTACTCAAACTCGTTTATTTGTTTAGCATTATTTATGAAAAAAATAATTTATTATGAGATTATTGATTAAAAAGTAAAATTTTTCATTTATTTTCTATTTCCCTGTAACCTCTAAATTTGATTAGAAATTATCAAAAGTTAATCAAATTTTCCTTATTCCAATTTTTTTCTTTTATTATTCTCTTGTCCTTTTGCTAAATGAAGTCCTGCTATTGGCAAAAGAGAGACTCGAACCATCCTATCCATTTTTTGTATGCAAATTGTCAAAACATATTGAAATAGACTTGAAGTATATTATTTAAATTTTTTTATAATATAAAAAATTTTAAAATTTATATATATATTCTTTAAATGGCTCCTTCAATAATTTTTTATTTAATAATTAACAACAAATAAAGAATAAAAAAAATCTCACATGTTTCACTCAATTATAAAAATTTTTATTTTTTAATTTATATTATTTTTTTATTTTTTTATACTATTTACTTATATGTTATAAATTTCTATAAATTTTTTTTTCAAATTTCTACGAACTATCAACCATATTTGTTTTTGTTATATTATATGTGAATTTCATCTTTTACTTATCATGTTCGTATTTTTTTATTATTTTGATTTTATTTTTCATGATTTTAATATTTAAAAATTAATAAATTATTATATAATTTTCAAATATAAGTTGTAATGTTGCTTAAAATTTTATCAATGCATCATTTTTTAATTAATACTAGTTATGTAAGAGAAATTATTTTGAATATATATTTTTTATATGTTTTACGTTTTATATTTAGTTAAAAATAAATTATTTTGAATATATAGTTTTTAAATGATCTTAATTATATAAAAAGAAATTATTAATCTTATATATCATATTTAACTATTTATATTTTACGCATTATAGTTTTATATTTATTATTATAAGTTTAGATAGAAATAAGATAAGAATATTAGATATTGAATGCATTAATTTTTTTTTAAGTTTGATTAAAGTATGAGTAGGTTGAAAATATTTAACAAATTCTTTTTAAAAAATACAAATCATTCAAATGATTCTCCTACACTTAAACTATTAAATCTTAGTACTTCAACTCATGAATAAAAATAATCTGAATAAAAATGTCTAACACTCAATCCTAAATAAATGAATTTTTTCAATACATAATTTTTAATTAAAGAATTTGAATTTAGAAAGTGTAGTCAAGCACAATTTTTCTAAAAAATTACTGTAAATTTTTTTATCTACATATCATATAAAATTATTTTCTATTACCAATCTTTTGATTATTGATTAAGTTTAATTTATCAATTTTTAAAATTTTTAACCTTTATTCGTTTGTTTTTAACTTTTACTAAAAGTTGACTAATTTCATCCCTGGTGATAATATACTTTGGTTCTCGTATAAGTTTCTAGAATTATAATCTACGAACCAAAATCAGAGATAAGCGTAAAATGGACATTGCCATCAAGGAACTTATTCTGTAAGAGGATACGACGAAAGAGGTGATAAAACTTCTTAACGAAATTTGGCCTATCTAAGAAAGTAGATTCAAAGGGCGATGTAACAAATTGCAAGAACCTCACTTTCGCCATGCCTACATATACTTGCTATTGCACTGCCAAATTTCACCAGGCAACCTCAAAGCAAGAGCCTGAGTGAACACTCTTCTCTTTCCCTCTTTAGTTGATATGGCCACAGAACAATGCAAGCGCCCCGTTGAGAAAGCCTTCCACGAAGTGAGCCATGAACACCTGAGCACTGGCCAGGCCAAAGTTCACAAGGAGATGGTCGAAGCTGAGACTAAGAGTGTCGGTAAAACGCAAGCCGTGTCCAAGACCCAGACCCACGGCGTCCACGTTCAGCAACATGCAGCTCAAGCCATGGCCATGACTAGCCATGGAAAGAAGGAAAAGAAAATAAAAGAAAAGAAGGAGAAGAAAGAAAAGAAGGAAAAAAAGTCTGAGCATAAGAAGAAGCCCGAGAAGGAGAAGAGTAAGCACAAGAAGAGCAAGGACAGCAGCAGCGACGGCGACTAAAGGGAAAGACCTGCTGCAAAAATAAGGCAAGAAGTTTATACACATAATCCCTTCAAAAACTAGCTCTGCTATATATTATCTTTATCATCAGTTATTATGATCTAATTCACTTCTTTGGTTTCTGCAGACTAGGATTGAGAAGCACAGAGAGGCGCCTGGTTGGCAATATAATGCTTACTACCTTAAATAAAAAAAAATAAACGACCAATGGCTGTGGGCATATGCTGATTATCTTTAGTCTCACAACAGTCAAACATGGTGTCATGTAAGACTGAATATTATCATATACTAATGAAAAAACCAAAAAAAAAATTGATCCGAGGGTCAATCTTATCTATAATTGCAGAAACTTGTGCAGCCTTTTTCCCCAGAAAAATATGCTACTGCTAATATTTAAGCAAGCTAATTCAATACGGTTCTGCTATATTGTCTGCCAGGAGATTGATATTTCAAATGACTCAAATTGAAATCAAAATAAGTAAAATTTGCAGGAACATGAACGACCTCATATATATGTATTGCATTTAAGAACTTCTAAGCGGCAGAGCTGTAACGCAGTGCTCAGCTTGTTTAACTTGAAATTGATCTGTCCATTATACACCTTAGCTTCTTTATGGTCATATTATGAAGAGAATCACAGCTTCATTTATGCTGTTAAGACATTTGGGTGACAGAATGATATTTGCATGAAAAGAAAGTAGAAGAAGAAGGTCAATGCAGTTCAAGAAATAGTATTTCCATATAAAAAAATGTAGAATTTATTCTGTAGGTGACAGGATAAAAAGGCGACTACATTATTTTTTCTCCATTATATGAAAGCAGATTCAAAGAGTAATATTGAAAGTGAAGTGAAGGAATCCGACTTACTCCGTTCCTATTAAAGATTCCTTCATCCAGACTCATTTGACTGGCAATCCAGATATCCAAGTTTGGCATTTGAAGAACAATTCATTTCCATATAAGAAGCCACGTCTTGACTACCATTTGTAGCAGATTAGTTTAAGACATATAACACAACTTCACTACCATTTACAAGAGACATGAACAGTCGACTACACAGCCTGATAAAACAAAACTTTGCTACAACAGTAAGGCCAAGTGAAAAAGGGCATATTTGAACCTTGGGCCTTAACCGGTTAACCCTCCATTGGGACTTCTAGGTCAAGCCTCTAGGCTTTAAAACAAAACTTACACAAAAATGAGGCAAGCTTGTCTGTAGCAAAAGGAATCACCTTCCTGTGAGAGACCTGGAAACAAATGATGCAGTGGCCTGAACAGCTGCATCTTCAGCTTCATCTTGGGTTGATCCCTTAGTCTGCAGGTGCTTTTTTGAGATCTTAAATGAGTGATCACCACCATCAATCACATGCAACTCACTCATTGCCTTCATTTTCTTGCGAACAGCTTCCATTTTTTCCAAAGGACAGAGACCATCTTTGCTACCCTACACTCAAGTTTAAAATAAAAATAAATTATCGTATTATAAGAATAACA
Organism: Theobroma cacao; assembly: GCF_000208745.1. Lineage (NCBI taxonomy): Eukaryota > Viridiplantae > Streptophyta > Magnoliopsida > Malvales > Malvaceae > Theobroma > Theobroma cacao. The sequence goes on from NC_030852.1 coordinate 34,954,401, forward strand.
GAAAACTACAAAGAAATTCTATATAAATTTGTGTTAAAAAATCTCATGTTGCCAATAAATATAATATCATACTAGTTGAAACGTAGTGTCTACTAGGTCCATCAGCATACAGCAAAACAAAGAGAACTAAATTTATAAATTTATCAGCAAGTATAGCAAAATAAGAAAAATAAGGCCTAAAGTTTCTAATATAATGCCCAATTCTTTCAATATTATACAACCAAGGCATGAAAACTATGAAGACAGCCACATGCATTTAGAAAAATGAACTATGTAATAAGGCGAAAGGAGTACCTGGACAAACATCACAGGAACTGTAAGTTGCAACAAGGTTTCATCTCTCACTGCTCCATTCATCCCCTGATATTTAAGCACGAAAATATAGTATAACAAGGCACATTCTGTTTATAAGTTACATCACAGAGGACAAACTACCACTCTTCAGGGGAAGAAGTCTTTCTTGATTCCTATCCCACCCTATCCTCCATTCAGAAAGTTACCTTTATTCATTATTTATTTATTTATTTATTGCTCCCTGATTCCTGCTGTTCTGAGAAGAAGAAGCAGTAGAAGAAAAAGTCTGCACAGTCCCCTAAACCCTTTATAGACTTGAACATTCTAATGCACTACCTTGATATTGCCATTAAGGAGAAGCAAAATAAGGAAAGAAATCCAAGGAATTCCTTTGTTTAGCAGATTTAGTAAAGGAAAGAAAGTGTAGCATGCTCCCTGATGCGGTTCACAGCAAACTCCAGTTACACTGACACTGCTTATCATCTATAGCTAGACAGGCACCATTTAAACTTACACTTCAATTCCATTACCTCCATGTCAGATGATGATGTAATTAATGAAATGGAAAAAATGAAAAACCTCCCAAAGAATTATCAAATTAAAAATTTCAAAGAAAGGAACATGTCAAGTGTTAAGATTCAAGAATATACAATTTTCAAAACAAAAAAAAAGACATTCAAGAATATACAAATTAAGTCATAATTGATGCTACATTCTTAAGTCTTATGAAAGAAATCTTTCTACCAATCCGTGAATGAAAAGTAACCATAAAAAAGATTACCCTTGAGAAATCTACATCAGAACATAAATGGTGGATAACTAGCTATGAACATGGAATTGATCCAATACAAACAACAAGAACTATCTCATGTCCTAACAATAAACACAAAATTATGAGAACAAGCATCGGTTATCATCCATGCATACTTCAAATCCAGAAACTGGCAAAAAGTAAGACAAAGACAAACCTTAAGTGGGTATCCTAGGCAAACAATTAATGAAGCAGCAATGTCTTCCCTGCCAGCCACCATGCAGCTGACTCTACAAAGAAACATGACTTTAAAGTAAGACATCTACAACAAGCATCAATCAATATTAGCATCTTAGGAATATGAGCGATAGCATTTCTAATGGAACATCAAAACCATGATTACGGTCCTTAAAATCCTTGAAGCAGAAAAGGGTAAAATACTATTATTATATTCAACCTTGAACCCATTGATTTCCCTGCCAAAATCAGAGGGTGCCCAGGATATTTGGAAACTGCATTTTTAACAATATCTGAGTGGAAATCTACCAATTTGTCTGCTTTAGGTGGAGCCCTTCTTTTTCCCCCAGATATATCTGCAATACCCCGACAATCCTCAATTTTTAGATTCCAAATTATCACAGGAATGAAATTGCCAATTTCTTTTCTTTAATTTTCCAACTTTAAAATATTTTGACTAAAAATTTGACTTACAAGGGTAGTCAAATGTCACTACTTCAACGGCATTTAACGCTTTCTTTAACATTTTCGTCCATCTGCATAAATTTAACTCATCTAAATCCAGATTAACCATAATAAAAAAACCATTTAACTTAATAAGAACGAATTTAAGCATTTTTTTAAGGAAAAGGATGAAAAGAGAAGAGGGACCTGATCATCCAATCAGAAGACGAGGGAGCACCAGCGCCATGAGCGAAGACCACCACAGGGGATGATTTTTCCAGGGTCAACTTTGACTCTGGCGGTGATTCTGTGTCATCTGTATGATGGTCTTCGGTCTGATCTTGTCGCCTTCGCTTTGATGGCCGTGAAGAAGCCATTCCTTGAAATCCTCGCCCCCTTCCTTTTCCCAATTCGAACAAATAAACCCTCTCTGACCTGAAATTTTCTTTTGGGCTTCTCGTCAAACAATTCGGAAACCCTAAAAATATTATTTGAAGTGACCTTGGCGCCGGTGGCCAGATATTCCTATGGCGTTTCGCGCCACTTTCTCACCCCTACTTCCAACTGCCACGCGTCGCTTAAACATGTCCACATAACCGATAGGTAGAACCTTTGGGCTTTTTATGGGCCGAGGCCTTTTTATTTGAGTTTTGCTTTTCTCTTAACCAATCCAAGTGAAAACATTTGGGCCGGGGGAACTAGATTACTCGATAGATAGAGCCCTCACATCCCAGTAGAACAAAATTTCATTATTCACCACAACATTTTTTTTAATGTATAAATATAGAATATAGGAAAAATATATAATGTAACCCTTTGAAAATCATGCTAAACTCATGCGCGTGAAAGGTCATGTAATTGTTTATTCATGTCAATTTGTGATGGCAAGTGTCTATACATGTAGCAATGGGAAAAAGTAGTTAAGAGCACAAGTTTCACGATTGGACCTATTGTCCAATTTGCAAGATATGCAACTGGCTGTGTAGGAGATTGAAAGCAAGGATATGGGAAGTATGAATGAAGGAATGTCAATGGGGAATTATCTTAGCGTTGACCTTCAAGATATTCATGCAGGGATAAGGATATGAGATGCGTAAACCCCTAAATAATATAGCTTGCTTTAATTATTCCTTTTATCTTAAGATAAAAGATAGAGAGCCTCGTCAAGGTTCTTAAGGGCCAATTCTCGGGTAATTCTTGAATGGTTTCAAGCTCACATGAACTCTAGAATCGTTCGAAAATATTGATTGGTTATTAGAACTTACATATATAAGTCTTAAAAAAAAAAAAAACTTCAAATTTTCTCATGAAATTTGCTTTTAGAAGTGGCAAGCTCATCCTGGGCATGAGCTTTTCTGATCATTGACTTTTGAAGTCCTTTGAGAGGTTCCTTGCAAGCAAGACGATCTGGTTTGATCACAAAATGTCAAGTGCCAAGATATGGAGGGGCCCATTAGATTAAACTCACCAATTGAAGTCCTATAAAAAGGTCTCCTCATGGCCAATGCTCTTCACTCTGAATTAGCCATACCCATCAGAGGAGGGTTAACTTACAAGGTATTGGTTGCTCACTCTCCCTCAAAGGCTTCAGGTAATGCTGGACACGACCCCAGCAACTCTTGAAGTCTTTGGGGAGAGTGAACAAAACGTGTCTTGATGATGATACACACACACACATATATATATATATATACATATGCCATATGTATCTATAAAAATTAATGTACAGTCAATGTGCATTTCCAATGGAATTCATTGCTCACTCTCCCTCAAGGGCTTCCGAATTTGCCTGTTAAAGGGCTTAAACTGAAGCGCTTGGGGAAGAGTGGATAATGCTCACCATTATTAAGTTCTGGGTGCATAATTTTTGGCAGGCCATATCTATATATAGGAGGTAAATCACCAATCCTGTATCTTTTCTTTCTCTGGCTATCATGCACTAGCAGTAAAATCTAAACTAGAAATTGCAAGTTTTCGAGTACCCAAGCTTCATGTTGCAGCAGGGCAATAATATCCTCTTCAGCTTTCACTACGAGGGAAGAATACTCGTTGACAACATGATCGATTGATTAATCCGGTGAAAATCCTATTGATTTCTATTTTCCCATATGCTTGCATGGCTTGTATACAGTTTTCGAACGCTTACGATTGGCTTTAGAAAGAATTCACTCAAAAAACAATTGCTGGGACTTCTCTCACTCTATATATACGTACCAGGCTAGCAGCAGACAAGAACTTAATCCTAAAACAAGTAGCTGATCAAGAGTTTTTTGTCTTATTTTATGCTTCATATATGCATGTATGTATTTTTATTCATTGTTGTAGTAATTTTTTTTTAATTAAGAGAGGAAGAATTTGAAACTTTACTCTCTAAGTAAGAAATCATGTACTAATCAATGAATCAAATATTCGAGTGTTAGTAATTTACTAATTTTCAAGGAATAAGGACAAGGGTTGGAGTCCTCTTCGTCTCTCTTAGTTAGAAATTTGATTAGCAGCTAGCACTTGGAACATATATATATATATATATATATATATATATATATATATATATATATATATATATATATATATATATATATATGTAGACTTATATATAAATATTGGTGCAAGTTGGATGCCAGTGCACAGTAGGGATGATTGTTGATAGCTAGAGGCCAGTGGCAGGTGGGTCATTGCTTCACTGGGTGGTCCAAAATATTCGCAATGAGGTAAAAAACCTTCCTTTTTCAAAATCATACTACTATTATTTTTCCTGTTCATTTTTCTTTTGGATGTATTAAAACATTTTGTTCTGTTCTATTGCCAAAGCCCAAAGATGGTTTCTAGTACTCTCTGTGTAATTATAGACAAGGACGGTTAGACAAAGGCTATGCAAAATCAAAACAAAGAAATAGTGGAATGGGGTCTAACACAAGAAGCAGACATTGTTACCAGAAGTTTGAAGTTTGGAACCAGGCTCCCTCAAAGTTATGATTTGTCCCTTGCAAGTTAATTTGATAACTTACTTCATCGGGTGCCTGTAACACTATTGCACAGCTTCTTACCTAAATTTTATTTCTTTTGATTTTCTTTATGTAGTAATCTTTATGCAGGACCTAAAGCCTATAGCGATCAAATCATACATGGATTGGCACTTATACAAGCAAAGAATATTTATATATACGTATAGGGTTTTTGAATAAACAGAAATGATCATGAAGGCAAGTTTCTCTGATTATAAGGGTCTAGACCAGTTTCCATTAACAACATGAATATGCTCCAGTTAAGGAACGTTCTTCAGTTATTTCCTAAGGAAAGACTCTTAAAGAAAATATGGTCTCAGCTGAGAAGGGACAAATTAACGGTGGTGAATGCCACCAAAACATGTTGCATGTGACGATGACCCACAAGTCAGGCACTCTCTCAAACTTTGTTGAAAATTCGAAAACGTTTCTAGTATGTTTGTCCTGCTCCTTTCATAACCTTAACCATAAAAAGTAGTGGGAGGGAGACGTATGTGAATTGTTTCAAATCACCTGTCCCATCCTCACCAGCCAACATAAATTAAAGGAGGAATCTATCTTTCATTTGTGTTTGTATGCCTCTCAGTGGGGACAAGAGTTTTTGTGGACTTTGGCAAGCTGTTGGATCACAATGAATCGGTCCCCCTAGCTAAGCTCTCACGGTCTCTAAGGCGCAAGCATTACCTTATTCTTTGATCATATCACTAATTTTATCACTAATTTTACTTTTGATTGTGTGTGATTGGGTGATTTCGAGTACTTCAATTTCTTCTTTTTTCCTTGCAGTTACGGAGTACATTAAAGAGTCTGCGCTGAGAAAAAGCCAACAAGAAGTCAAGAATTTGTCTGCAGATTCCTATATTTAACTTTTGCCATCCATTGAGAATGCCAACTAATGAAACAATTGATGATCTACTAAATTTGCTTGATCATTCAAAGCAGAAATGTTTATAACATGTTACATGTGTATCATGTGCAATGCCAGACGCTTTAGTTGCTACAAATCTAGGGTCATTTAATGTCAATGTACCACTTCCAATTACAAGGAAATTCATTTTTACCAGAATCAAAACTGAGTTGAGAGAACTCAGATTAGACAATCAGAACTCAAATGCAATAAGATCAATCTAGCTTATATTGATTTTAATTCAAAAGCAGCTAACACTACTTATATATATATACTTGCAATATATAATCTCTTAAATCACTAATTGATGAGAGCTAGAGAAATAGTAATCTCAAAGATCTCCTAATAGAAAAGTGGCAAATATAATGGCATCAAAATAGAGATTTCCTGACGCAGATCTCCCAAGAAACCATCAGTCTTAACCCTTCTGTCTAACAGAGACCGCTCAACCTACAAGTACAATTGTTCAGCAAACCCATTTCACTTCTCTTCTGCAAATTCCAAGCTTCTTGTATTCTATAGCTAGCGGCACTAAGCAAGCTCTTGATTCTTCTCCACAACTCTTACCCCATTGGCAGATCTAAGCACATTGGCCTGATTTCATTAAACACAACCATAAATAGTCCGAGAGGAAAATAAAATGAGACATAGATTAACTTGAGATAATTTATTAGAATAAACAAACTGCAGATGGCATTCAAAACATCACCTGGGCCTCTGTGATTTCAACTGCAAAACCATCAACAATGACCAAAGATAAGGTCTTCTTGTAGCTGCCAGCTTGAAGGGTGCCTGCCAACAGCTCATCGTGCTTCCTACTCAGGTACAAATCAAGCTCGTACGCCCCTTTCTTAGTTCTATGAGACACACACCCAACAGGGAAAAATAAAAGTAGAAAGAGAGGGGCAGGAGAAGACATTAAAATGAGAAATAACATCAAGAAGAGTCTTGCATTATGAAGTAATGATATAGAGAACTGACCGATCAGCTCGAAGACGCTGGTATTCAGGATCATAATTCATGAAAACAAAGTATAACTCAGTTTTGGTGCTCCCCATAGGCAGTCTTAGTCTTCTCCCTTAATTTCTTCAAGTTGGGTTGGTCAGTATGCATTTTCATCTCCACTTGGGGCAGGTATTTATACATGAACAGTACTATAAGTTTATAACTTAAAAGTCAGAACAGACCCACATTTCAAATATAAAACCAAAATTAAGTCTTTTCAAAATAAGTAGTAAATAAATAATAGGTGCATTTCCAGCTAGCTAGCTCTATCAATTATCATATATGTTTAACTATGTATTTAACATGGAGAAATTTCAGTGTCCTAAGTTACAGAATTACCCCTACATGCCTTAGAATAACATTGTCTTTTTCTCTTGTGTTGGTTAATGCCTAGGTATATGCTATACCTGTGAATCCATGTACAACAGCTGAAGTTTCTCTGACCTAGGGTTCCTAACTGTGATTTAAAAAAAGTGAACCAACACGGTTATGGCATAAAAGTCAAACAGTCTTAATATTTCTGTACTATAGCTAGGGAGATTTAATGTGTAAAATTAATGTTAAAGGGTGTGAACCTTTTCATTGACCTTAGCAGCTCTTAACTGCCTGTGCAACATTTCCATATATTATGTTATCCTTATGCTGATACCGACAACGAGAAACATTAAACCCATCAACTTAAATTAGTCCCTAATCATTCTCGCAAGCCCGATGAAAACTAGCTTAAAGTCAGATGCATTTCACGCAACCGGAATAATCCAGTGAAAGGGATTAATCTGCTCATACCTACGTACAGTAATTTGGACTCTTCAAGAATTGAGTATGTACAAGAAAGAGCTCGAGCAGTCCAGCTTTTGAGAAGATAATGACACTACAAAAGTATATTCATGGAAAGGGAAAGAAATAAAATTTCAAAACTGATAAACTGTACATAATCAGTTGCAAATCATGTGAGCTGGAGGAAGACGGCAATGTCTAATATTCTATCTACCCTGGGGCTTGGAGCAGTAAGCAATTCGATGTAGAGATAATTGCTAATATATACAAAGGGTGATATACATTTAATGCAGGGCTAATTATGAATCTCTTATCACAGTTTATATCAAGTAAAACGCTATACCAATTAGGATATAGTTTAATCAAATTGAAAGAAATAAAAAAAATCCAAATGTCGGTTCGATACTTTGAACAGTAGCAGATTCCAGTGGAACATGCGGTTTAAGTTTGTATATGACCTTCCACGTGAGGTTGGACCATGCAGGTTAATTAGAGAGAATTAAGGACTCAAAACCCAGATTTATAGAGCTGAATTTTTTTCTCTTTTGTGGGTCCCAAGTGTGATTCATGGGGGGTAAGCTTGGCTGGTTGTGCAGTTTCCAGTGTCACAGCACCAGAGTGACTGCAAGCAGGAAACAGTATTATAACTAAAAGTTAGTGAAGCCCCCATCTTTGCCATGTTGATGCTAAGAAAGACTTTGAATCAGAAAGCTCGAAAATTATTGCGTCCAAAGCTCTGAAACTGTGGGGCACCTTCACTTGGCATTGGCTGATTCTTGAAAACGTGCTTGAATATGTAGTTTCAACACTGAAGAGAATCACTGTGCAAATAATGCGTATGATTTACTTGTTTTCTGCTATAAAACTATAGTACTGTTCACCACATTCTATGCATATATTAGTTCATGCAACGTAGGTTTACTAACCATATGTAATTTGTACACTTATATAAAAGCAGCGATTGGTGGTGAGCTAATACTAGTTTTTATAAGAATTACGTCAGGTTAAAAGTTCAAAGCAAAGCAGATATTCCTCCTTAAAAGCTTTTTCCATTTTAAAATATACAGTCATGACTTGACTTGTCGGCTGATTACTTTCTACCATGTACTCCATTTGTGTTCTCCTCATCCCTGAGATTACTGTAAATCTATCCAACATTACCAGCAACGGCAGTGGTTTAATGGTTGAAATGATAACTTATAAAAATTAGCCAACAAAAATATCTTCTGCGAGTGGATACCCCCAAGGGAGGCAAATGCCTGTGCACGTGGGAACGTTACGTGATGCCAAGGGTGAACTGCAGCACACAACGGAAGGCCCACCACCAACGACTATCCTCCACGTGTCAGTTCTTCAGAGAATGGAAGACGGGACCGCTTTTTTTTCAAGATTCCCGTGAATGACGTGTGGGATTTTAATTGGAAAAACTGGGGGAACAGAGAGAGAGTGATCTGGTCCGTGCGGTAGGACACGGACAGCTGTCAGTCACATGGTGGTCCTTTCTTGCTTCTTCATACATGACAGTCTACGGGCTCTATACAAATCCACACGTGGGAACCTTTAACTTTGTTTGACAGTACAGATTCTACACAAAAGTTGGCCGCAATGGCCATGACCGTTTTTGCCACTTCCCGTGCTTGCATTTAATCCCCAAATAAATTTCCTAATATCCAAAGATAACTTTTTTTTTTTGGCATTATATAAAAAAGGAGGACATTAAAGGATTAAAAATAATTATAACGCGTCCATCATGGAACCCTTTCTCCCCTCGTAGTCCTATGCGATTAGATGAGAAAAGCTCCAAGCAGGTAAATCCAAAACCTTCGTCAAATACAAAGGATAAAGTACTGATTACAGCTGTTTCTCGAAGCTAAAGCTAATACGGTACAAAAGAATTTTGTAAACTGTAGATTTGACTCCCAAAAACCAACCTTTGTTGTGCAATGGCCAAGCCACTGATCCATTACTGAATTGTATAATTAACACTCATCAAATCAACCAAACATCCCTATTTTTTATTTTGTTTTTTTAACCAATACAATAATGTCTTAACAAAGACCAACAGGTTTATTTAGTACTATTGAGAATATCACCAAGATTCAATAGGATTTGCTCGATTGAAGGCCTGGCCTCTGCCAACCTGTTTGTACAAGCCAAAGCAATGTCTAAAACCTTCAAAGCTTGCCTCCGTTCTCTCCCTTGCACATCAAATTCAAAAAATGTACTTTTCCCCAGTTTTATACTTTCCTTTGTTTCAACTATGCACTCTATGAAACCTGGCTCCCTCACTCCTCCTAGCACGTCGAGTAAAACTAGCCCAAAGTTGAATATGTCACTCTTTTCACTCAAATTCTCACAGTAACCAGTTCCTGGTCCTTCTATATGATCAGAATCTTCCACGCAGTCAGCCAACTGGACGAAGCCATAATCTGATAACAGAGCCGTCAGGTCGATGTTTATCATGATGTTGGAGGATTTAATGTTTCCATGAACGTTCATTTTCATGTTCTTTTCACTTGGGGGGCATTGTGCATGGATGAAAGCGATTGCTCGTGCAACGTAAACTATTATCATCAGCCGTTCATTCCAAATTAAGGCAGTTTGGCCGCGCCTCCCACCTTGATTAATCAGAAGAACAACTTGTAGATTATAAATTCCATATATAGAAACTAATTGTTAGCTTAAGCTTTAAATCAGAGTCCAGATAATCACATATGTTTATATTATACAATAAAAAAACTAAGTTAGGACTTAAAAAATGCAATTTATATCTTCAGACTTGGTGGATGCAACTAAGGTTTATAACGAAAATGCAAATTCACCTTCAAGCAAGTCAGCTAAGCTTCCCATGGGATAGTAGTCACAAAGAACAAGCTTGAACCTCCTGGTATACAAATAAGCAGTGATTGGGACGAGGTACTCGCACTTCCTGCAAACCTGAGCCAACCTTTCAACTCTCCTCCCGAACTCACTTTTGCCTACAAGAACCTTGCGAAACCTCTTCAGAGCGCATAATCTACCCTTGGACAACACCACTTTCTCTGTAAATTCCCTATTGTTCGCTCCCATCACACCAACAGATGTCCTCAAAACCTCCTTCAGAGTCAGCGGGAGTCCATGATTTTCACAAGAAATCAACGGTATATCATCCATCAATCCTACTATGCCGTCATCATATTCAGAGATGGACCAGGACCTGCTGTGTTCACCGTATTCTTTAAAACTCTTTTTGGGTTTTGTAAAGGCCCTTGTGAGCATTTTTTTTTCTCTTATGAAATATGAAGATAATGGGGTTTCTGAATTGGGGTTTGCGGAAAAAAGTAAAATGGTGGTTCTTGGAAAACAGGTTTTTGGAGGAGGGGGTTGAATCCAGTTTTTGGCTGGTTTAGATTGTTTGACGCGTAGATTTTCATGGAAAACATCGAATCCAGAGTTGTGATACTTTGCTTTGTCGTTTTCTGGGGTTCATGTAATCCAAGGAATGAATCCATGGACATTCTCTTTGATTCTAATTGGCTAACGCTTTGCCTAGGAACAACCTCGGCTTCCTTTGGTTTTTGCACATAGAGTGAAGTTAGATACAATGGTAAATGGTCTGATCATTTCATCAGGGCTGTCTTTCTTTTGGATTCTTCTTTATCAATTGGAAATCATGAGCCTCAGATGAAGTACCATTCTTTTCTATTGGTCATAGCGCGAAGATAATTGGTTGCAAATCCTGAGATGACAGTTGTTTCTTCTCTCTTTTTTTTCTTTCTTAATCGTTAGCCTGTACATTGAAACGAACATAGCTGGTTTTCACTTTGAAACTCTACTTTTGATTAAGTATATACTAAAAATGATTATCGGTACAATTAATTCGAATCCTTCCTCCTTCCTTTGAAAACCTCCATCCACTATAACGATTATTAAGATTACAGATTCCAAGGTAAAAGTAAGATACCAGTACTATGACTTTAGATGCAATGTAAACATTATCTTTCTTTTGCTAGCTAGTTAGGGCACTTCTTCTTGCTTTTAACGTTCCACTGGTCTTTTTTCTTTTCTTTTCAATTCTAAATCTCTAATACTAGTAATTAATTAGGCCCAAGAACAAGAGATAGCCTATATCTCAGTTTCCCTACAAAGGCCAGAAAAGTACCTCACAATTTAACTAATACCTAGCCATGGAAGGAATTTCGTGGGTTCCTATGAGAATTTAGAAATCCGATGCTTTGATAGAGAAAGGGATCCAGAATGGAATGATTTAGCCCAGGCACTGAGGACATAATCAGGACATGAACCCTGTCTGGCCCTTTGGCCCAAAAGTAAATCCTGGCCAACCCAACCTACCTTCAGGCTTGCTGGGCCCTGAGGACATCACTAAATATCAAGATCTCTTTCAAAGCCCAAACAGCCAACAATTGAATTGGACAAATCTTCGATTTGTAGTATTCAAATGGTATTTCCTTTCCTTCAAAAAAAAAAAAAGAAGCTTTTTTCGCCTTCTTTCCGAGAGAAGAGGTCTGCATTCAGCCATTCAGGGGCTCAATTAGCATTTAGCTCAAATATCACAAGTGAACAGGAAAGAGCGAAAACGTGTAAGCATTTAATTGCCACCTAAATTTGCATTTATTTTGGACTCTAAACAAGGTGCAAGGATCTATGAGCTTTTAAGTGCATGGCGTAGGGATTGGTATATAGATATAAAAAGTCTATACAAAATATAAAAAGGAAGAAGAAGCAGAAAAACTTTTTTTTTAATCTCTCTCGCCCACAAGTAAAGCCTTTACCAGTTGCTTCTTCTGCCAACTTTAACGCGTTGTTTCTGTCACTATCCTCCACGGTCACGGTTTGGAAATTTATTAAATTTCACATTGATACGACAAGATTACAGAATAGTCCCTGCCCTGAACCTAAATTTGCATTTTTACCAGCTACAGAGAAATTAAACTCTAACCAAGTAAAGGGCAAAGTTGTAATATGGAGAAGCAATCGAACACATAAACAATAGTAGCTTATTGTACACGACAACAAAGTTTCAATGTTAATCCAAAAAGTCAGATTACCGAAGGTTTTTAATAATGATAGTTGGACAGCTTTGTCCTCCCCTGTTTCATTCAGCCACGTGTTGGGTCACCCGGTTGCCCGCTTCCGCCATCACCTCCACTCCTGGTCAAAACCCCACTCCTTATATAAATCCCCTTTTCTTAACGTTAACCAAAACCCTTTGATTTTGTTTTTCGCTTTCACCAAAAAGAAAAAAGAAATGGCTAGACTCGCCGTTGCGTTCACGGTAATTTTCCTCTTCACCTTCTCATCTCACGCCCGCTTTCTCACAGCTGAACAGGAACATGACGTCACCCTCGAAGAAACCGAGACCAAGTTACCGGAATCCAACCCTAAAACCACAAACGCCATCTTTCTCCCTAGCGAGAAACCAGGGTTCGAATCCGCCGAAGTAGTTGATTTCAAGCCCGATGATGCCTTGGAAACCGTCTCAGAGGTGGATTCGGCTCCGTTGACAAAGATCAGTTTCCGTCCTGTAAACCGTCACTTCCCCAGGCGTCCCATGATTCCGTTCCGTCACAAACACAACTGCCGTTTCCACAAACGGTTCAGGCCTTTGAACCCGCGGTTACAGCAGAAGCGCTATATTTCTTACGGTGACGATATGATTTTGTCCGACGAGAAGTCTCAATTTGACCCGGAGTCACGCGGTGTGGTTCGCCAGATCCAGCCGAGATGGGCCAGGTTTCGCGATGATGGCACCGAGTCTGAGGATCTAGATTTTATAAAGCCTCATCACCACGACCACGACCACGACCACGACCACGAACACGAACACGAACACGATCATGATGACCATCACCACCACCACCACCATCACCACCGCCGCCATCACCATGGAGAGGAAGACGAGAAGGATGAGAGGGAGGAGCACGAGGGCGGGTTCATGAGGAGGTTTCGCAAGTTTTTTATTCATTTTTGAAGACATCATGCAAATCTAATCTATGTTTACTAGCTTTGAGGTATGGGCATTTCGGTGTCCGTTGTTATACATTGTAAATAAGATCGCATCCGTTGGGATGAAGAACATGGTTTTATGTCTTCGTATTTCCTTGTATAATAGTACTACACAGGACTAAATTTACGAGATCATTGAGTTTTCTTTCTTTTTCATTAATTTTTGTTGTTGCAATGGAAAATATTTCACTAAAAAGATCGATTACAGAGATCTGGAAAAGTTACAGAAAAAGGAACTGTTTTATCTGAAATCAAAGAATAATGGAAGCTTCAGTTGTTTAAGGGTTCAAACAGAGTAGAAAACCATATATATATAGAACCGAATCTTCAGAAAGGACTGGCGCATGAGCCACTCTGTTGTGGGCTGGTGAGTTCGGCACATGGCCATGGGCTTACCTCGATTGCAGCCCCACTTACATCAGAGCACTTCCATGGAGGAGATCCTGGTCCGGTTGTCCCGTGGAGGTTAACCTTCGAAAGACAGATGCCGGTAAAGGGGGCATTCTTGAGGCCTTGTATCGAACCTGCTCGCTGGACTTTCACACCCCAGATGTTCTTAAACGTAACGCCCTTGACATATGGGAGAGCATTTGGGTTAAAATTGTTATCAGGGTGGTCGCCAGTGTCACCTGCAATTTTGATACCTGTTCTTACGTTTTCCATGAACACTTCAGACACAGTGATGTTTTTTATAAACCCTCCCCTACCAATGTTTGTCTTCACATTAACACCAATTCCCGTGTTGTAAAGAACTATGTTCTCCGCCAAGACATTCTCCACTCCACCCGAGGTTTCACTTCCCACTGCAATTCCAGAAAATGGGGATGTCCCTGTAACTCGCCGGATGGTGATACAGGAGCTGGGGCGTCCATACGCAATCCCATATTCATCCCATCCACTCTTCACAGCCACAAGATCATCTCCTGTAGAAATGAATGAGTCTTCTATACAGACATTGGAGCTTGAATCTGTTATCAATGAATCATGAAAGCAAACAAAGTTAATGTTCCCTTGAGGTTTCTCTACTCCAAATAATCAAAAGAACTTGGGAAAAACTGGTCTCCGTCCTAACTCCTAAGGAGGGGCACCATTGAGATCACGCTGCCCATGCTTTTACAGCATGGGAACCACTTAATGAGCATAGCCATTTTCCAAGAAGTTTTAGATGGAAGCGTATGTCTCAATACTTCTAATAGCTTTCTTGATGTATGCTGGGCAGGAAGAATATGACAGACACCAAACTAGATTTCATCCAGTTATGAAACCCACATTTAATCAGGGAAGAACAATTACTTTGTTCAGTTTCTTCCCTAGCATTTGTGCAGGGTCAGAGTTTTAAGGGGTTCATCTGAACCAAACAGCATTTACTTGTGTTTGAGATGACAACTTGCACTTCAACATAATGAAGGCTGCTTGATTGCTTGCTTGTGTGTGAAAAATGAAGTAAGCAAAGATAAATCAATGAATAAAATTGCTTTCATTTTACCTGGATCAATTCCATCAGTATTAGGGGAGTCTGGTGGAGCCAGGATGGTAACATATCTAATAACAACATTGCTGTAAAGAAGAAAAAAGTATATTAAATTTTGATCCCTAAACATGCAATTCTTATATGGTATTAAAGTACAAGAACCACCAACAAAGTTTCAACAATCTGATGTGGTCATAATAGCAAATCCAGTTAGGAACTTATCGATTCTGCTACAAATTGTGCTATAGGAAACACCTTTGAGCACCCTAAACCTGGGCTCTACCTGCTGCCATATTGTCCTTTTGTTGCTAAATGTGACAAGGTGCAAAACTTGGAAATCCCCATTAAGGTAGAGGAAATGAAATGAAAGCGGAAAATAACAAAGTGTTTTAAAGATGATCTTGATGCAAGTTGTCTTCAGGTTAGGATTCTTTTAATTTTCAATAGACAAATTTGTGAATTTCTAGCAGATTTGCATAGAAAAGGTCAAAATTGATTTAATTAATGAAGGATCATAAATTTATAAAACTGATGTGATCAAATTGTAAAGAAGGCCCTCACTGAAATGACACCAATCTACAGCATGGTCAAATTGCACATTCTTCTCTCAATTAATTGCATGGCTTATAAATAATATTAAGAAAGTAACCCTTCAGATGAAAAAATTAATGCAAAAAGTACCTGCAATAAACAGGGTGAATGTTCCAGAAGGGTGAATTTCGAAAAATCACATTTGAAATGATAATGCCTCTGGAATTCACAAATTCAACAAGATTTGGTCTTGTAAACTGGAGAGTTCTCTGCCTCCACATGTTCCACCAGATAGCTCCTTCACCATCGATTGTGCCATTCTCACCTGTTACAGTTGAAAAATATGAATCATGGATTCAAGTTGAAATTACATAAACCATGTCAATAAAAACATAGACATCATAGATGTGAGCTCTATTATTGTCCAGCAGAACTTTAAAAGTCTGAATTACCTGCCATTCACCAAAGTAAGATAATAACAACATGAAGATCCATGGTATTCAATCATATCATTCTAAATTGACAGTGTACAATAGGCCTTTCTAGTATATACCATATAGAATATTATGTCAAAAAGTAGGTTCATCGTATTGAAGTAATTGAAGATGCTTAATGTAGACAAAACAAATATATCTAAAACATGTATGTTGCAAGCTACCAAAGTAATTAACCACTTTGTTATCAAGACCTACCAGTGATCACCACATCTCGTAGTCCATCTCCATGAATAAAGCTCATATATCTTCCTCCAGGGTGCTCCCTTCCCCTTCCATAAGATGGCAAAGGAGCAATTAAAGGCCAGTTCCAAGTGTCCTGATATATCAATTCGGTAAGAAAGTTATAAGAAGCCAACAAATCATGTTATATTAAGAGGGAGTAGTGGTACAATAACAAAATTTGCTAGATTGGAAGCACTAAAGTTTTTGAAACTAAAAATTCAGAGAAATGCTACAACAGGCTTTAAATAGATGAAAATTGTTACAAATATGAAGGCCTTTTGGCATGAAAAAAAAGAAGAAGCTAGAAGCCTAGAATATTTGATCTCTTTGAGAGAATAAAACCTTCATAGCCAAGGGGTCAATAAGAAATCACATTATGTTATTTCACAAGATATAAGATAAGGGCCAAGGGAATAAAAGACTAGACATAAATTATTATATATGCTTAATTCAATTACCTGACCAAAAGCTTAATTCTTTATTCCTACGAGGCTGGCTACATGCAATCTCGAGCAAATAAAACATTGATCTTATTTTGTTTTTTGTGAGAATCAAATGGTGGTTTAGCAAAAGCCAAGCAGAACCAGCCACAATAACAATCTTATCTCCCATCAACTAGGCCATCAGTTAATCATAGCACAATCTACTCTTCAGAAAATTAAGTTCGATTCCGTCAGCTCAAGAACATTAAGTGGACAATGATCCCAACATTGAAAGATATCTGTTACTACTAATTTTCAGTGTGATATAACTTCAGTAGAAGTACACGATGACCACATTCAATTGGCATGAAGTAGATAAGGATTTCAAACAACTAATAGGGCACATGGTTCTCTGGTGATCATAAGATAACAGTCAAAAACTGTTAACGACGATAATAACCACTTTATTAACTGCCAACAGTTTTTGATTACTAAGAGGTATTGCAACATCATCCATTCAGATTACTTACTATAATACTAATCACTAAGAGTACGGTTTTATTATTTAAATAATAATACTAACACCGTAACAGGACAGCATATATTAATCTAGAGACATAGCACCAAGTTGGACAACAATGCTTGCCAGCTATCTGTCTGTCCAAATTGTTGAATGAAAAACCCCATAAATGCCATGCACATTCGACCATACTACGGAGACCCACAATGTTTTTTCTCTTTTCTTTATAATGTTGCCCGGACCCCATGATTCACAGAGACATCTTCACCTTTAACTTTCTACACCACCAACCCTGACGGTGCCAAATCTTGTCACATTAAAATTGACATTTTAACCATATTCTACACAATACAATTCTTTTGTAAGACTATATGCAACCAAAATCTAATCTTTCAACCCAAAAGGACAAAAAAAGAAAAAGGAAAAATAGCATTCTTTGAAAAAGAAACACCCATGCAATTATATGATAAATTCTAGATAATTAAAACCCAGATTCCTGCTTTCATTACCATTTTAGAAGATAATGTGGTCATGCTTAGTTATTTTCAACTCACTTCCATTTCTCTATCACGAAT
Source organism: Theobroma cacao (assembly GCF_000208745.1). Classification (NCBI taxonomy): domain Eukaryota; kingdom Viridiplantae; phylum Streptophyta; class Magnoliopsida; order Malvales; family Malvaceae; genus Theobroma; species Theobroma cacao. The sequence continues at coordinate 34,972,065 of NC_030852.1, forward strand.
AAAACGCTTTATGTTTGAGTACAAAACGTTAACTTTTTGCTATGTAAGGATGGGATGGGGATGGCATAAAAATTCTCAGTTCGAGACATAGTGTTTTCGATTGTCAGAAAGAAGAAAAAATGTGACTTTTCATTGTATATACACTTACCAAATTATACTGCCAATGATGAGTTACAATTATTACAGGAAACAATTATTCAATAAGTGAGTAAAAAGTGAAAAGATTTGTGTTACCTGAGTGGCTTTTATAACAGCACCCCTAGCCAGATAAAGAGTCATATGACTAGTGAGGTTAAAGCTCTCCGTTAAGTACACCCCAGGAGGCACATAAAGCAGCGTGCCACCTCTCCTTCTCAGATGCTGAATTCGATATATAGCTGCCCGGAACGCCTTAGTATTAAGCGTCCGTCCGTCCCCAACCCCGCCAAAGTCCGTTATCGATATCTTATCGTTTCTGTACCTCATCGGTACTATCCCCGAGCAAGTTATCAAGTTCCCATAAGAAACATAAAAGAACAATGAGACTTGAAGGAAGAAGCAACAAAGCCAAATTGAACCCAAAGCTCGAAACATTCTGTTTGAAACAAAAACGGAAGTTTATTTGAAGAGTGACAAAGAGAAAGGGAACAAAACAAGCTTTCTATTATGTTGATGAAATCTGGAGTAGATCTGGAGAGTGATACAAGAAGAAAGCTCCAAAGGGCACTGGTTATTTTAATTTAGAAAGGGAAAGTGAGAACAAAGATTTATCAAAGATCAACAAGGCAGGCGAGAAATCAAAAGAGAGTGAAGACTGAAAACTGAGGAAAGATCCCTTTTGTTTTAAAAACAAAAAAACAAAAGAAAAAGAAATAGATTGATACAATCGAGAAGTGAGAAAGAGTATAAAACAAACAATGAGACCCGAGGCAGAGATTCTGAGAGAGTGAGGGGAGTGAAAGTGAAGTTCACATATTCCAAGCCGGTGTAATTAACACACATACAAAGGGGTAGGCGTCAGAAATGCATGGTCCATTTAAAGATGGGAGCGTTTCTTTGTTTTTCTATTTACACTTTCGTCCTTTTTTGCACACTTCACATCATTTCCATTGTACTACTGTTAGGGGCGTTTGGCATGGTGTTACTGCAAGATATTTTTTGGAATTAAAATGGCTATAATCACTTAACGGTATTTGGATGGTAAAAGAAAAATATAATTTATTTACAATTGTAATTATATTATAATAAAAGATATTCTCTTTTTTCATGGAGAAAAAGTAATTTTTCCTCTATAAAAAAAAAGTTATGTATTTTTTTCTTTCTCAAATTATCTATCTCACTCAATCCTCTAAGTGCTTGTTTGATCTTACTTTTTATCAACTTATTTATCTCTTAAAAGTAAAAGTCAGGTCAAATATAAATTTTAAAAAGCTCTTAAAAAATAATCTTTTTTAAATAATAAAATTTTGAAAAAAAAAACTTATAGAAAAACTCTTATTATGAGCTTTTTCTTTTTTTCTTTTAAAAATGTAAAAGAATTTTTATTTTTGTTTCAAAAATATCCTCATCTATTAAATATAATTACAATATTACTCTTTTAAAAAATAAATACCTTTTATAATAATTTTAACCAAAATTATAACTTATAAAAAAAAATTATAAAAATAAATTTACTAAACAACTTTAACTTAATTTTAAAAGCTATTATTTTTTGTAATAACTTCATAATATCTTTTAAGTTATAAAAAAACCAAACCAAACATGCTCAAATCTCCCGACCCTTCTTTTTTCCTTCTTATCTTCTTCTTTCGTCTTTTTTTCTCATTGTCTGTAGGAATGGTAGCCTATCACCAGCACATTTGAATCAAATTTCACCACCAAATTTGAAAATTGAAGAGATTAAGACTTTAGATTTTATGAAACCTCAATTCAAATTTTCAAATTTCAATAAATTTGAAAATGTTTCGAGAAAAAATTATATATCAAAATTTGAGAGAAATATTTAAATGGTTTGGAATCAATAAAATTTATTAATAAATTGAAAGGATTTAAGAGGGAAAGATGTTTGGTGCAACCGATTATGAGAGAAAGAAAATGAGAACATCTATTAAATTACGTTCAAATTTTTAACAGCAGCTATTTATCTGTTGATAGATAATGTGATACGTCGATAGAATTTTCTGTTTGTCAATAGATTTGTCTTCACATAATGTTTTTTATTTTTAATTTTTATAAGTTTAAAGTAAAAATAAATATTTAGTAAATTTACATATTTTAATATTTTAAAATAATTAATATAAAATATATTATGCTATTTTTTAATATTATTAATAATTATTTTTATTACTTAAATGTTGAAAAGTCAAAATTTATATTAAAAATTATTCAATTTATATGTTTTTTATATATAAAGATAATTTTGTTAATTTATATTATATTTTCAATAAAATACTTATAAATCAAACACTATAATATAATTTTCTCAACAATTACATTCTCCACAATTATTACTTTTTTTATTATACCAAATACTGTAAAATTATATTCCTAATAATCACATTTTTAATAATTATATATCTAATAATTATATTTTCAGTAATCATATTTCTAATAATATACCAAATGCAACTTTAATAACAAGAAAACCAAGCATTAGAATAAGATAACGAGGGAGAGCCATGGAGGCTGGCTCAAGCAGTGTATTATTGGGCCGCAAAATTATGATATGGACGACGGGGCATTTAACTACAACAATGCCACCTCACTCTGGGCTGTGTATTTTTGTTGTTACGTACTTTTCTACCATGATCTGCTCTCTACACTTCTCTCTAAGTTATGGAATCCCTGGCCCTCTCACTCACAGTCACAGCTTTACAATAAAAAAATAAAGAAGCTACCCTAAAGCTAGAGCTTAAAGCTGAGATAAGAGTGGGCACCAAAATAATAAAAGGCTGGGAGTGGACTGAACACAATGCTTTTGTGGCAATAGATTTCCGAGATTCTCTTTAGCTAAGAAGCAGTTCTTGTTCTCGTCAGATTCTCCACTGCCTCGATATCCTTTCCCTTGCAATGGTTTAACATTGTGTCCATACGTTTGTTTATTTCTTTGCCTTTTTGATGATGGCTGAAATGGTACACACTACCATTTTCGCCTTCTAAATGATTGAAATTTGGTGAAATCTCTTGCTTATTTTGCCTTTTATAACACATCGTGTTTAACAGTTACTGCAATTTTTCTCTTTTTCTTGTTCTACATGAAGAGAGTTCTCGGAAGAGGATAACCCAATTATCATGAAATAAACGCCGTACATCATTTACTGGATAACTGAGCGTTCATTGCATTTAATGGGCAACGATAAAATTTGGTAGAACCTACCTTTAACTGATGGCGACTCTCCAAAAGCTTAAAACCCTACATCAAGCAAAATGCCTTAATGCCTGTAACTAATAGTAACTCCTCGTGGGAGTTGATAATAATAATAAACTGACTTGGCTCCTCTCCTGCTTATAAAACCTCGTATTAATCAAGCAGGAGAGATTCCAAATCTGGTGTTTTGCCACTTGGGAATTGTTTGAAACACCATAATCGAAAATATTTCTTCGGCCTCTCTTTGAATTATAGTAGAAGTAACTTGTTCATCTCACTTGTTAGATGAGTAAATTCACAGCATATACCAATATACAATGTATCCACCAGACAATGTGGTTTTTCTGCAACTGGAACTTGCAAAACTAAAGATATGAACATAAAATTTCTATCGTGCATGGATATTTACAACCAAATACCAATACAACACTCGATTATTAAACATAGTAGAAAAAACTACAAAGAAAATTTTCATTTGTTTCTTCATTTAGGACATCTGTAGGCAGCGGATGAGCTTAATTGTCAGCTACTATCAACACAAGACACCTAAAGATCATGGTTCTAGTGAAAATAGAGAAGCATAAGTATAATAAAAGGGAAGTTGGCGGTGCCTGCAGGAAGCCAGACTATCTACTCAGCTTCTAATAACAAGAGTATCCCACTTATCGCCCACAACAAGAACCTTGATGCTGTTAACATGGACACAGATTATTCACATCCTCTCAATGGGTTCAGTTCGATCCTGAACAGCCAAACGCTCTGAAACATCTGCTAATGACTTGAGGTTGCACTTGATCAGTGCCTCAACAAAGTAGCATGTTTCGTCCTTGGTGTTCCCATCTGGTACATCCACCACAAATGACTCAATCACCAAAGTTCCTGGCCTGCCATCAATGACCTCAGGATGGACTGTAACAATGGATGAGTAGTTCTGCAAATTTGCATAGCATATTGACAATTTTGCAGTTTCAGCCAATTAGATCATCACGAAAGTACAGGACATGCTATAAAAATCAAAATTTAACCCCTACGAGGGAGGTCAATGCAGAATTGTTACAATAGCATTCAAATAAATTCAAATATTAAAAGAAAAGTTGGCAGGATGATATATCTTAGAACTCAAAACTAAACCATCTTCAACAACATGATAAACAACATTGCTTGCCCACATATGTGTATAAACTAAAAATATTCTATTATAACAGATTCATTACATGCAAACAAACCAGGAAATATTGGCAGTTGCAACACAAGGGTGCAGATCAAATGAGCACAAGAAAACTTAAATGATTTGGATAGAGGAAAAGGCCACATAAGGCATATAAATAGCCCTAGATAGACTGCAGTCATAAAGAACATTCAAGCCACTAGCCAAATTCAGCGGACATAGATTTCACAAGTTAATTTCTAGGGATATTTATCTCCTTCTAATTTCACTGCTCCAGTTTCCAATTTTGTAAAGCTATGCTCCATCTCAAGCATGAAAAATCTTCTAACAGACTTAATATATTTGACTATTTAAAACAATGATTTTGATGATTCTGCTCAATCCAACAGAGTCTTGTCCCAATGAGTGGTAACAAAAACTGGCGTATTCAGTCCTCCAACTTGCAAGTGACAGCCATATACAAAACCTCATTACATTTTCAGGTAATTTATGCATTAGCCTATACATAATCTAACAGAAAAAAAAAATCATATAATAAAGGACAAACAACAATTACTTTAAGGTGAATACTTATATTTCAGTCAAGATTATATGTTGACAAACTAAAATTTATCGGAACCCAACTGACAAAAAGTAAGGTGCATGGATGCGTGACTCATTCAACCAAGTAAAAAATTGATACCTTCAACCTGTGATCTCCGCCAACAATCTTCATGCTCAAAATATGCTCATCATCATCTAGATACTCCAACCTTTCAGTGCTAGTTGTGGCTGGCAGTCCTGACTTAACATTGACTTCTCTAACGCTTCCAATCTGAAGGTCACCCTGCACAACACACCTGCTAACAAATGGTTTGTACTTCTGCGGTTGATCGAATCTCCTCACCAAAGACCAAACCTAATTGATCAGAAACCAATCATCATTCCTTAAGGCAGAAAACACCGTTAAGTTTGCCATCAGTCAAAGCAAACTAAAACCTGAAACACTTAATCTGACAGTAATTTTATCTATAACTACAAAAGGTATTAGATTGGGTATCATTTGATATCAAATTAGTCTCATTCAATGGGAAGTTTATTGGCATTTGATGTTGGGACCTTAGAAACCCTAGCTATCCTTTCCAACACTTGAGCTAAATGCAAGTTCAAAGAAAATTGTGCGTTCATTTCTATTCAAACAAAGCAAATACAATAATGCAAGAAAACAACAATTTTACAGAGAAATTTCCACTAATCAATCCTCAATCAAAGGTTGTCAATGTTTCACATTGTACCTCTTAAAATCACACGCTACAAATAGGTGAAGGTCATGTTCGAATGCCCTAGCGTTGATTGCCAATAACTTAAATTGATTCACAGAATGTTTAACATCACACAACATTTCATACGAGCCAATAATCTAGCTTAAATTTTCAGTTATCACTTCACAATTGATAAATCACCACTTTGATTTCGATCACCTCATATATTCATTCTATATGCAATGAAAAAAAAAAGTAGAGAAAAATTTTCCAATACTAGAAAGTCATCGGAAAATCAAGCTAACCTACATAAAATTAAAATAGGCGTCTAAAAAGATGTGACAATGTAAAAAACAAAAACCCTCCCAGATCCATATACGGATCTAGCACCAAATACGACCCCAATCGATTCGACCAAAAAAAAGTAGATATTTATTGAAATTTCAAAAAGAAAGAAAAAACTTACGAGATGAATGGGAGCTTTGATGTGTTTAACGAGCGAAGAGGTACACTGATTTTCTTTAACGTCGTGTTGGTGGTGCCTCTTGATGAACTCTTCTTCCATCTTACTAAAACCGTTCCCGTTCATGGTGATATAATCATTGGTCACCATCGAGGTAACCCTGGGAAAAACCTTAGCCGGGAAGAGAGGGGTGAAAACCGGTCAAAAAACCGACGGAGGTGCTAGCGGATCCGGGTAATATTATCGGGAGTCCTAGAAAGGTCCGAAACGAAACGCCATCGGCCAGGTCCAATAGCGAAAGGTCCAGACTGCTTCTTTCTCATCTCATCGCCTGGAATTATTATTAATTATTAATTAAAAAAAAAGAAATATGGGTATTATTGTTTATTCGTACTTTCCATGGTGGTTATCGACAGGAATTTTTGTTTTGCCCAGGCTACGTTTTGCTAGGTCCAAGGGTTTTGGACGGACGTATTGAAAGTCAAAAACTGCGTACATAAGGGTTCTGCTTGGGCTTAATTTTATTTAATGGGCCAAATCTCATTCAGGCCCACAGTTTCCCGCCGAATGTTTTACTCGTTAGCCCTAATTCCCATTTCTTTCCCGCCATCTTGCTTTCATCCGGTCCCTTTCTCTGCTCCGAAACTCTGCTATTCAACGAAAAACTAGGGGTTCCATTGATAGAGAGAAAGAATTTGAAGCAAAGATGACGAAAGACGAAGTTGAGAACGGAAGAGATGACATGTTGATTGATGGACCTGAGCAAGCAAACGCCGTTCCTGATGGATTCAACGCCAACTATCTCAGAATATACTATGGTAAGAATTCTCTTTTTTCTCATTTGGAGATTTTTTTATTGTAACACGAAATTAATTGTTTGAATCATGGAGTTTTTCTTTTATTCTGGCGATTATGATTGAAATTTGAGATTAATTTTGTGGCAGGAAAGTTATTTCCTCATGCTGATATCTTCAAGTGGATGTCTTACGGAAATGGTAATCCAAATCTCTTCGTTCTTTTCGTGTATATACATGCAACACGCTTGCGTGTTTCTATGTTTTCGTGTTTTGATATGTAAAGATGTTATAATCGTCATTGCTTTATCTGCAGATGGCAAGCATCCTGCTTGTGACAAGTCCTACATTGGAAGAAGGGAATTTTCTTTCACGCTTGAAAATGACATTTATATTCGATTCCAGTCTTTCAACAGTGCTTCTGAACTGGAAAATTCCATCAAAGAAAAGTGTCCATTCAAGATTGATATTGGGCCTGTCTACAGTGTTGATGTAAGATTTCATACAATTTTCTTCTTTTGTCTACACTGTTGATGTAAGATTTCATACAATTTTTAATCTAAAGTACTATGTTTTGCTATTAGTTATTGATGTATTGTCTGTCATTCAGCCTGCTAAGAGGCATGCCTATGCACAAAGTGGCGACAATGTTTTCACTCCAGTTGAAAGGGAACTGATTTTTGATATTGTAAGCTACTGTACTTATTGAATACTGAGCATCTTAGTCTACTTTTCATACTGAGTACATGGATATAATGGCTAATGTTATTTGACTTGCTGGAGTTACATTTTTTCTTGCCCCAGGATATAACAGATTATGACGATGTTAGATATTGCTGCACAGGAGCTGATGTTTGCTTGGAATGCTGGCCTCTAATGACAATTGCAATTAAAGTGATTGATACTGCCCTCAGAGGTAAAATAATCTACGTTGGTTTTTTATTATTTGTAATCACATATTTTGTTCTAGGCCAGTGCATCATTGCTTTGTTAATGTTGCTTAACATACTTTAGATTGTGTAGATTCCAGACTGTTGTAATTGGAACTTTGAGTCCTTAGCTGCCCTATTTAACATGCTTGCATTGCAATTTAGGCACAGATTTTTTAGTACACATGACATGTCTAATGTCTTCTTATATCATTAATTAACTTCCGATAATGCAGATGACTTTGGCTTTAATCACATTCTCTGGGTATATAGTGGCCGACGTGGTGTGCATTGCTGGGTTTGTGATGGAAAAGCCAGAAGGTAATGCAGTGAACAGTTGAAATCATCACGTAATTTCTGTTATTTCCTTACCTCTATCATTGCACAAGGATCTGAATGTTACTTTCATCACTTCTGTAGGTTGACTAATGAACAGAGGGCAGCCATTGCTGACTATTTCCGTGTATACCAGGTGTTTAACTAGTGCTCTGAAATACTACTGGATTTTGCTTAGTATTTTAGTACCAATCATTGACTTTGTACTTTGCTCAGGGCAATGAAAATAGTAACAAGAAGATATCTTTACCAGGTCATGTTCTTCACCCTTTCCTGGCGTAAGTAATACTGCCTATTGTTTATAATTTCCTTATTCTGGACGTTCCATTTTTTTTACTAAGATACATTCTGTCTTGCAGGAGATCCTATACTGAAGTTCTGAAGGGCTTTTTTGAGGCAAAACTGCTTTCGAACCAAAATTTACTTTCATCTGAGGAGAGATATGAGAAGATCCTAGAAATGATTCCTGATGGTTGTAAAATTTATAGACTCTCTGATGGATAGCTCTGTCATTTACCTTAGCAGTTCCTCATGTATGTACATATTATTTTGCAGCTGTTGCTGCTGAGCTTAGGGGGAGGTGGCAGGAGAAAAAGCGATCTTCCATGTTAAAAAATGACATTAATGTTGTTAGATGGGAGCAACTAAAACATGCCCTTCAATCAGGAAAACAAAAGGTATGAATTGGCATACGCACCATATTAGTGGTTAAATGCATCATGGGCAGTGGATAGGCCATTCTGTTTGACACGGTGCCATATAAATTGAGCAGTTAATGAACTTTGTTTTTCATTTGAAAAGAAATTGTTTTTAGATTAATTACTCTAATCGTGATACTAAAATATACTGGGTTGTATGAGTTTGCTGTGTCTAAATAGTACTATTTCCATCATAAATTGATTAGGGCCATAAACAGATCTTAGAATTTTGAGACTTGGATATTAAAGCTCCATAAAACAGAATATAGAGTGAGAGTTCCATGACAACTTAAAGTGTTTACAGTAAAGGTAGTCAGTCCACTACTGCTAGCCTGACTTGCAATCAGTTTTACATGTGTTAGAAACTGGATTTTCAAGCCCTCAATACATTCATTTTATTCTCCATTATCAAAGTGCATTCTGAGAAAATCAGTGATAAGGAATGAGTTGAGATCCAGTTATTTGTCTTTGCTCTCAATTTTTCTTGTTTCTTGTATAACTTCTCACTAATTAGACACCTTAGCAAGTAGAAGTTCAGGCATTCATTAAATATATGTTTGACCCAGATGTCCTCTGTTTTACATAGAGGAGATTTTTTTCTCTTGTGCATTGTACTTTACTATTCATCCTTTAATTATTTTGCATGTTTCACCATTGTCAGGCACAAGGACTACGAAGATGTGTTGAAGAGATTGTCTTTTCTTTCACGTACCCTAGGCTTGATATGGAGGTCTACAACACTATTACTCCTTTCGGTTTTGTTTTGTTTTGTTGTTATGTTCATTTTTTTTCTTGTGCAACAAATATATAAATGATTTTAGAAGTACATCTGCCTCCAGGTCATACACCAGTACATATAAATTGTTTTTATGAAAGCAAGAAGCTTTATCAAAATATCTATGCATAACCCTTCACACCAAACTACTTGTTTGTGTATCAGGTTTCGAAGCACATGAACCATTTACTGAAGGCACCATTCTGTGTACATCCAAAAACAGGTTAGTTTTGGAAGAGATCTGTTTTAGATAGTAGTTGCCATGAATGTGAAGATTGACCAGAAATCATTGGTGTGGTGCCTAAAAGTGATGTGAATTCTGTTTTAAGAATCAAGGGCTGTGTTTATGATATGAAACCTTGAATATCAGCTGTTGTTGGACTTTTTTGCTTTTTTTTTTATATAATTTAATTGCCTTTTGGATCTTGACATACATACTTACACTTTAACACAACATGAGGGGGACTATCCTCCTGTTCTAATTCTCCAGAAATGTAGGAGAGAAGGAACTTCATTCTATCACCCCCTAGCATGAACTTTAGTAGTCTCAAGTGTTTCTTCTACTTTTTATTTTTCCTCCAGGTCGTGTTTGTGTTCCGATTGACCCAAACAATTGTGATGAATTTGATCCAACTAAAGTGCCAACCCTATCTCAGGTATGTACTTTCTTATTTATCAGTGAGATTGCTTGTCAAGATGTCCAATTCCAATTTTAATAGTTTGTGAGAACTTGAACGAGGAAAAATCATTATATTGTATTGCAAAGTTGTAAATTATAAATTCTAGGTAGCTTTTCTTGTTGCGTGCTCTGTGTTGCAAGAGCTGTTGCCCCTTAGGAGAAAGGTTTGCCTATAATTCTTATGTGATTTTATTTACCTTGCAGCTTTTGGAAGAACTAAACAGGGGAGGACTAAGACAAGATGCTGAGGATGGTATGTTTATTTTGATGATGTTTTGAATTGTTTTGATTGTTAGGTCTGTTGTCTAGACTTTTAGCTAGTCACTTGCAAATAGTAGAAGATTATTTGGATCTTGAGGGAAGAATTGAGAACACCAGGAAAGTTTAATAGGGTCACAAATTTACATGATTTTTCAATTTTGTATTAGGAAGTGCTGCTGTAGGATATAATCTCCATCGCACATGAACTTGGCCTATTAATGTATTATGCCACCTGCAATTGGTTTTTCTATATTTCTGATATTATTGCCTTTGGTTGATTAGCAGAATGGGATAGAACCTCACTTGGAGAGTCAGTCACGTTTTTCAGATCATCGTTTTTACATCCTCTGCTAAAATCTTGCAAGGAGGAGATAGAAAGTTCTTACAATACAAAGCTGCAGCAAGCCAAGAACACCCTCAGCTGGTAGTGTTTTCTAAATGATATCATCGGGAGAATCATTTTATTCTTGAAAATTATATCATCGGGAGGATCTGGTTGTCCCTTTATTGTGACGTACGATATATGTTGTTGATGATTAATATTTTCTTGTTCTTGTCCTTCATATGAAGTTATAACTTTAGGAACTATCCCAACCAAGGACCGCAGCTTAACCACCCATGTTAATATATATATATTCCAATTATTTTATCTTGTCTGAAGAATATACAAACTTTTATGTTGTTGCTTGCATGTTTTATTACTGTTCCATCCTCTTTAATTCATTGATCAGAGCCCCTTAAGATTGAGGTGCAGAAGTGGTTTGATGTACTGTTCTGCTAATTGAACTCTTCTACTGTCTAATAAAGGATTAGTATGAAGGGTGAGAGCCTGAAACCTGATATCTGATCAACATGCTAATCCGTACACAGCCATCGTGCAGTCGTACTCAATAGTTGATACAACTGGGCATAATCTGTATAGGCATCTTTCAATCTTAGAACATGTAGATAGAGGTTATGAGGACCACAAGCTTTCTCCCATGGCGGATAAACTGCGAGACGTGGCTTGTTTTCCCTTACCCTCTAGAGAGTAATCTCAAGTCTGACAACTTGCCTTTTTTATAGCGTTGCAAAGCACGATCGAACATGTATTGCTTTGCCCATGACCTTGAGGCTTTTACTGTACTCTATAATGGAAATAACAGTAGGGGAAGGTATCTCCTTTGTGGACACGAACATGATAAGAATAAGGAAATTAAATATTTAAAAATTTTCATTCAATCACTCAGATACAGTGATCACCACGTCAAGGTCCCACATGCTTAATAACACCTTTATCAAGTGCAGTAGTGTCCAACTACCATAAAAGAAAAAAGAAAGTTCATAACTCCTAATGCCTTTGATACAAAAACAAGGCCAAGCTGATAAGAGCTATGAAGAAAAACAATAAAAACCTGAACCAGACAACATTAAACAACAGGAACTCATTGCTAAGAACCATACCCCCAATAAAACTACCATTTACAGTTAAAGAGAGGAGAAATCTCTCTTCTGAGAATTTTCATTTTGGAGAAAAATGGGTGAGAATGTTATCCTAATTAGCAAGAATCTCCCATATCAATTCAGCATCAAAAGATGGCATTCTTGCAAGCGAACAGTCCTCAAATCCTGGTTCCTCTGCCATCATCATTGGGTAATCGTTCGAAACAGAGGATGGTGAATTCTCACATCTCCAAAATCCATCTTCGGACACAGTTGGTGACAGCAACTCGTTGCTTAAATTGTCACTGAAAACCGCACGGGATAACGATGAAGACGATGAACATGATTCTGTTACCTTCACTTCTTTTTCAGCTTCGGAAGAAGCTGCAGGACGATCTGAGTTGCTCTTCTTTTTAGCGTTGGCTCTCTCTCTTTTCACCTTTTGACAAATGGCTTGAATCTTAGCATCCACCATATTCTTCAGAGCATTCAATCTAGCAGAATCTCTGAAACCCAACTTACTTGGGTCCTTCAGATTTGGGAAATTCAACCTTGCGTATTCCCCTCTAAGCTTATACGCGGCGCGATCATAGGCATAGGCTGCAGCTTCAGCTGTTTCGTAAGTGCCTAACCAGACTCGCGTTCTGTTTTGTGGAAGTCTGATTTCGGCTACCCATTTGCCCCAGTGTCTCTGCCTCACGCCCCTGTATAGCTTCTTCTTCTTCTGAGGACTCGTGTAGTTGCTTGATGATGCAGGGTTTCGGTAGCTTTGAAGCTTCGTCAGCGAATTGCGCGAAACCGGAGCGTTTCCTTTGCTTTCTTGGCAGAATTTTGAAAGGAGATCTCTCTGGCGGAGATAGACTGAAGAGCCTAACGGCTCATAAACAGAGTTGGTGTTCATGGCTGTTGATGTTGTTGTTGATTGTGCGCAATGGGAGAAGATTGAATCTAAGGTATTTGAGCCTCCTGATAATATGATCTGTGAAAGCGAAGACCCGATATCGGCACTGTTGTTGAATCCAAAAGGAAGATTGTTGTCTTGCATTTTTTTTTCCCTTGATTCGTTGAGTTCTAACAAAAACAGAGGAGAACAGAGTGCAGGGGAAAAAATCGAGAAGGAAACAGGGTGCTTAAAACTGTCCCTTTTCCTCGTAGAACACAATAAAGAAAAGGCAAAAAGAAAGTGAAACTAATGATAAAAGCAGAGGAACCTGAAAAACTAGAACAGAAAGGTTGCAAAAGAGATTCCAAAAGAGGTATGATTTTTGGTGTGAAACAGAGATAAAGCAAATGAATATTTTAACGAAGAAGAATTGTTGGCTTGAATTTGAATCTGAAGGCAAAGCAAGTGAGAACCCCAGAGTTTAGGAGGTGAGGATTACAGGAAAAGAGATCAGATATTTCTTTTAGGGGTTGGGTTCCGAAAGGAAGAGACTAGAATTACTATGCTGAGACCTGAGTCTGGTTCCAGCTTGGTGTATTTATAGCTGTACATTAAAGCTAAAGCTGGCCATATTTCTTTCCCATTTTTTTTAGCTTGGAAGTTTGAATCCCAGTCCAAGTTACTGGGATTATTGCCTGTGGAATGACTGCCATGCCCTCCTCTCTATCGGGCATTTATTGCTTTCTGTCTCTTTCACGGGATGAAAGAAAGTGAAGATTTTCCCATTTCCTTTTCTCGAAAATACTTTATGAGTTAAATAATTAAATATTTAATAAAATTATATAATTAATTTCTATATTTTATGAAAATAATAAATTTCATTTTTTGTAAGAATTTATAAAAATTGAATTCATGTATTTTTTAAAATGAACAATAACACTATATTTAATTATGTTAATATGATATTAAATCTAATGATATGATAATGAAGATGTCATATTTTAAATGTAATAGCAGTGCGAACATGGCATAATCAAGCACCCACGTAAATTTCATAAGTAATAATTTATGTTATTTAAAGTACAAATTTTTTGTAAAATTTATTACCATCAAATAAAAAGAATGTCTAAAAAATTTAGATAGTAGATACTAACTTGTTGAGATGAATGAACAAAATCAAATATAAATTAAAAAAAATTTAACACTATTAATTATTGAAATGACATTATCAATTTAATATCATTCTAACACTTTGATCATTTTTCCTTTTGAGTCAAAACTTGTTTATTTGGTTTATAAACTTAAAAAAAAACCTGTAAAAGGATGCTTATCTAGATAGTTTGAATGCATCGCCAAGTTCCCATTTCGCCGACAAAACCAAAGGAGGAAGGCTGGGTTAGTTATCCTCAATCAAAACGTTTGAACCTTAACGATGAAGAAGGGCTGAAAGGGTGTAAACCGTGATTTCACACCTTGCAAAGACATCCCGGATTGACTGTGAAATCCAATATCTCAAGTTAAATTCCAGTTTCATATTTTGACTTTCGTGTGGTCCCCCCACGCACCTTGTCCGTACTCTCATTACTACTAAAAGGCTACTTTTTCGATTTATTACGAAGCACTGTCAGCTTGTCTTCTAAACATTTTCATAACTTCTCTGCCACGCGTCTTATGACACAACCCTACGAAACACATTTCTTCTTTTTTTTTTTTTTCTCTCCCTTATTTTTCTTTTATGGGTCCTGTTTTTTTTTTTAAAAAGAAACTTTTGTGTTCACCTCCGTCCTTTTCTTTCTCTGCAGAAAAATCCAGAACGCCATTAAAGCCGCAACGCAGAAAGTCAAATCCCTAAATCAGAGTACTGGCTCCAGCTTTTCTTAGAACCCTTTCTTTTGTTCTTTTCCTTGTCCTGTCACTCGGTTCCATTTAATGAATTTTCAACTGTACCATTTACGTTTGAAAATGTGCAAAACATACCTTTTTCCAAACAGTGATAAAATCGAATCTAATGTTACTCAGATGCAAAACTTTTATTTGAGATCCTTTCCAAGATAAAAGTCCTGATTAAGTACAATCTATTTCAATAGTGAGCCGAATTCAGATGATGTCGTCTTACCACCAATTCTACTATTAAACATCAATATTTTAAGCTTGATCATAAAAGTTAGGCATCGGGATAAATGGGTAGTTAAGTTATTTGATTTTTTTTATTATGACATATTAATATGTTAATTAAGTTTGTCCGGCTCACCACACTTGGAAACAAATTTCGAAATGAGACGAGTTCAATGTCAAAAGAGTCTACAGAACTTTCATACTTGTTTTCTGGCAAGAACTGTTTGTCTACCACAATTCTCGCACATGGCTTGCCCTGTTCCAAATGAATTATTACCAGCAATTGCTTGTTAGTCCAACAGCTCATGCATTTGCACATTCCAAGCGAACCATTTTTGGATTATTATTGACATTAAAAGCAATAGTAAAGTTGGCGTTAGATGATTTGCCCCCGCTTCCAAACATACCTTAATGTTAATTAAATCAAATAGTAGAAATAGAAGGCTGCCTGAAGTTGATGATTTGATTCGGGAATGTGATGGTTATTGAATTGCAGTAAACACTTTCCTTCTAATACAAGACAGACCCAAATTATTGAAGCCAAATTTTCCCTTAAAGAGAAAGAGAGAGAGAGGGGAAGATAAGGAAGGTGTAGAACACTACTCAAGTTAAACAAAAAACAGTGATTGAAATGAGGTTGGACCTTTATCTTCTTGAAATAAGAAAGGTTGCCATCTGCATCAGAGTGGGATCCAGTCTTGGTATGGAGCATTAAAGACGTAAAGGTATGGTTGACAAGGTTATCGATATAGGCTTTTTGGAGCTCGTGAAAGACACCCCATCTGCTCCAGTGTCCACAAAGGAAAGTTCTGTGTTTGCATGTGAAAGACACCTAACCATCGCCTCTCAAGTCCATTGTCTTCAAATTGGTTGATTTCGGAATTTACTCATTTGGGGTTCTTTTTCCACATTTGCCCTCACTCGGTTTCACAAAGAAAATGGTATGCACCTAGTTATAGTATAAAGATTACTATAAAAGAAGCTAGTCACATACCTTCACATTTCATCAGTTCTATTTTTTTCATGCAAGCATTTCAAAAATTCAAAATTTTATAGTATCTTGCAAGGTAATGTTATAATATTTGAAACTTAATTTTAAAGTAATTATTCATCAATTTTGTTTAAAAAAGGGTATTAAAGTTATTTTAGAACTGAAGTTTCTACGTACGTGTAAATTGTCGGTCATATTTGCAGCTGAACGACAGTTGAATGTAATTTAGTGGGAAATGGAAGGGCAAATGAGGAGGGAGGGCTTGAAAAAGTTGAGTTTTGGCAGTGTGCGGACTTGGTCCTCAGTTTCACAGCAAGGCGACGCCGACTATACCAGTGGTCCAGTCTCCTGAACCCGACACGTCAAGCGCTGTGGTTTCTTCTCGACCAACACGTGTCTTTTCCTCATTCAGTCACCGGCCCTAAAGGGAGAGAAGTTAGAAGGATTTCAAATTCCCGTGATTTTCATTTCATTAACGGAAAAGATTTTCTCTGGCAAGCAAATGCGGCTGAATACGACGTCGCTTACTCCAGCCAAAAAAGGTACTCTTACGTCTTTTTCAGTAACAGGTGATGTCACGATGACAACAGCTTTTATTTTTCAAATTTTCAATAAATTTAAAATTTTTTTCCGGTATTTTAAAAAATGTTCTACCAATACCCTTACTGCCAGAGAGAAAAATATATTTTCTCCTTTTGTTGTGTTGTCAAAAATTGTGGAGCAAAAGGAAAAACTTTTGATGGGAACGGTATGGGAATGATGTTCTATATAACTAACAAAACGAATGATTGGAATTTCATGTTTTTATTCTGAAAACCAAGGGAAATTAATTCATTTTCCCATTGCAATATATACATAGAGTAATGGTACAAAGAATTAGATGTTATGCGGTGAATCATCGTAAAGTAGGTGTTAAGGGACGCAGGCCTAACGGGAAGAGGGTCCGTCGCCCTTTATTAGGGCAGGATGGAAAAGATGTTACCTTACATAGCAGACGCACTGAGTTTCACATTCAAGACATATGTGAAATGCTATAATATATTTCCAAATACAATATTCTTTCACTGGTAATCAATAATTGATTTTTCTTAAAGTAGAATGATACTCTATGCACACCCTTCGAGACTCTGACTATTTATATTATTTTTTATATATTTAATAAAAAATGAATAATTTCATACATACATACATATGAAAATAATGCATTCCAAACCATTTGACCCCAAAAAAACACCCTAACGTGCAGGGAAAAAGAGAAACTGTGGTGGAACCGTTCAAGCATATCCACTTTTGGAAAAATGTTATTTGATCATGAAACCATTGATGTTGATTGTACGTAAAAGTTAAAAACTAGCTACACTCTTTGTTTTGTGGACAATGATGGGACGATATAGAGATTTCTGACCCCTGATATAATTATAATTTATATTTCAATCTTGTTGCTTCTATAAATCTTTCAATCATACCCATTTTTCTTAATCACTATTCAACAATATGAAATGTGGCATTTCGTAATTTCAGAATACAACTCGACAGATATTGGATGAGTTTTCCGAATTCGTGGAGTAGAATTTTACACTATTTGTTGAATATATTTCTCACCTAGATAAGAGCTATCTAGCAAGTCGGTTCACACATGAAGCTTTTTAAGCTTATAGTCGATAAAAATGAATAGATGTGTGGACCATCAGCCAGTGTGTGCAGGCAAATATATGCAGTGTCAGGCTTTTGCAAAGCATGGGCACCGCCATTTTGACGGAAGGAATTGTCTATACTTGCTATAAGGAAGAGGAGAGGATTTGGCTTCTCTAGAACGATGAGACGTGTGTTTTCCATCAACTGTGCTAAATTATTGAGTGATATAAAAGAGAAAGCAATTCTCCCAACAAGAAAAATTGTCATTATCTTGGCTAAGTATATTTGGTCCCCCCTTACCGTAATCTTGCTTGTTAGTTTTTCTCTGGCATGCCATACAATTTGGCCCTACCATTCTGACACTGCATGTGGTCAGTACATTGAGGCCATGAAAATATACACACAAACGCAAGACTTATCATCTTACATAAACGATACG
Source organism: Theobroma cacao (assembly GCF_000208745.1). Taxonomy (NCBI): domain Eukaryota; kingdom Viridiplantae; phylum Streptophyta; class Magnoliopsida; order Malvales; family Malvaceae; genus Theobroma; species Theobroma cacao. Next base: position 34,990,240 of record NC_030852.1, read on the forward strand.
ATCATTTTTTGTCTTTACAAATTAAGTAATTATATCGTACATACACTTAAAAATTCAAATTAACAGAAGTGACAAAAGAGAAAAATAAAGATTCACAGTACCTTATTAATTAATATTCTACTTGTACAATCTTATTATGCATACTCAATGCATCTCTAAACCATGCATTGATTAAAGGAAATATTGATAGTATTAATAATTTGGGTTGTATCTATCAGTCATTATGATCAATCAAAAGTCAATTTCTAGAATGCTAAAAAACATAGTAAAATTATATCATCCAATTAAAAGTTTTGACGTCATTGTGTAATATATTTAGCATTTCCCAATTAAGTAGCTTTGCATCTACACCACACAGTTTTTGGGGGCTTGGATGGGCTGGAAACTTGACTCTATCCCTGTTGCTTAGACTTCCTTTTCTTTTCTACCAACTACTAACTCTTTTAATAATTGCTGCTATAGTGCTATGTGCAGCGTTAACCACAAAAATTGTACTATCATTGCTTGTTTGAGTTTCTAAAATTATTGTCACCCAACATGACTACTCCCTAGCTTAGCTAGTTAGAGGAAACACGGTCAAACGTAATGTTAAGAGAGTAGAAACAGACTGGATCCAGGTGCGACCCTTAGTCTAATCAGTGTGATCTCTTGTTCACTTGAGTGAGCTGTTTTGGTCTGGTCTTCCAGGAATATTAAACTTTTCTTTTGTTAGTATTAGTCTTATCATATGGACGAAGCTGGACCAGGTCGGTTTGACAAATTTGACTTCAAAGACCAGAGCATCAATCATCGCTGAGCTCCTTAATTGTTTAACTGACTGATTCTGAAATGAAAATGCTTAGACTTTAATTCGCTACTTGGCACGATCTAAGGATGAACCCTGGGATTAGGGTTACGTTGACTTACATCGATGTGGGAGACGTGCACCGCCAAAGCCAAGGTGAGGTTCAACGTTTTAATTGTGGAGCGGATTGACTTCTGAAGTGCTCTATAGGCTTCCTTTGTCAAATAATTAGGCTGTAATGTTCCCATTTCAAGTAGACTTATGACATCTTTCTGTGACCTTTTCCTTCCTGTCAAATCTCATGTTTAATTTCTTGAGTGAAAATCATAGGCATAGTGGAATATATACGTGCCAATGTCGGACGAAAATCATGTAGAGTACTTTACAGAACATTTTTTTCTGATAAGTCTTTGTTTTGGTGGGGTTTGCACATGGACCATGTTGGCAGAAAGCCACCATGGTTGGATTAGGCCCGAATGGACAAAGTTACATGGGAACTGTACTGACATGGGCTAAACGGGGTTTGACTATACCAGACCAAGTCAGCAAGCTCAAGCAAAGATGGCCCCGTTAGACTCCATTATTGGTCTGCTTCCAAGGCCTTCAATTGGCCTGTTGAACAACGGGAAGTCGAAATTTTTTTGAAGAATGAAAATTCAAGAAGTTTAATTACCTTGTAAAATTTTGGGTCCAGGTTGAAATGCCAGGCCCATTCCTATTTTTCTCCAACCCGCCAAGGTTGACAGAAATTTCAACTTATTTTTTGAGAAAGCAATGGATCTGCACATGATTTTATTCTATGCCATCGAATGAGGCTAAGCATATTCCACACTTGGACCTCTCATCCAGAAAGTTGCTTTATTCCACGTACTACAACTCAAGTTGATTAACTGATCATTGCTTTTGCCTTCCACTCTCTACTGAACAACAAAAGGCTTCATTTATTTCATCTTCCTTTGGTAAACTTGGTTTTGTGACATAGAGTTATGACTTTGACTTTGAATCAAGTTCAAGTTCATCCATTCTCCTCAATAAAAATAAAAATAATTTGATTTCAAAACCTCCGTACAAATCATCTAAATATTTAGATATTATAAATAAAAAAATTAACTAACAACTTGATTTCCAGGGAAAATTTTGTAGTTGGTGGTATATCTGAAGGCTTTTCTTGAAGTTACCGATAGAAAATGACTTCCCCAGACAAGAGCTATTAGTAATTAACGTTGCTTCACAACCCCAAAAGAAAAAACGACGATTGCAAGTCATAATCAAAGCCAATCATCCAGTCCATTTCCTTCGAACTGTGTCCCCTAACAGCAAAACGACGCCGTTTTAGTTCTCCAATCAAAGTCCCTCCCCCTTTTCCCCTGTTAAACCCTTATTCAAGCTTTTTATTCTATCAATGTCTAATCTTTTAGCTTTGACGAGAAATAAAGTGTGTGAAGTTTGGAAGTGATGAACATAAGCGAGAAAGCCGTTCGGAATATGCATCCAAAGAAGGTGTCATTTTTAAGGTTAGAATCCTTGAACTCCTCGCTTTCTTGTTCTTGTTTATGTAATATTTATTTTTTTATTTAACTCAATTCTATGATAAATAGGTTCTTTTTGTAGCACAAAAAAGTGGGTTTATCTTAAAATATGGCAACAAATTATGTTCTCTTGATGGGGCTCTTTCTGCTGTTAGTTGCTGTTGATTGCTCTAGTTCTGATCCAAAGGTGAGTTTTTAGTGGAGGAACTTAATTAAATTGTTTAATTCTATTCCTGGGATCAAGACGGTTTCTCATTGACTTTTATTTTTAGGGAAATGTGAATGAAGAGAATGGTTTAGATCAGAATGTAGATGACATAGTGGATCCAGTTAATGGAAAAAATGTTCTTAAATCTGCTTCGGATTCCATTGAAGCTAATAAAGTTAATGTCAAAGCAAATGAAAGAGATCAAATTGATAAATCAGGTATTGAGAGTGGTACAAGTAAGAGCAATTTGAACCAGCAATCAGGTTCAAATGAAGGCGAGAATTTGCAAAAGGATGGACAAGAATCCAGTGCTGAAGCAAAGGCAAAGACGGATGGTAAGAATGAAGGTGACAATATGCCTGAGGGTCAGGGAGAATCAAATGTTGAAGCCAAAGGAAAGATGGATGGTGAAAATGAAGGTGATAATGTGCATAATAAGAGTCAGGAAGAATCCAATGTTGAAGCCAAAGGAAAGATGGATGGTGAGACAGAAGGTGATAACGTGCATAAGGATCATGAAAAATCAAATGTTGAAGCCAAAGGAAAGGCAGATGGTGGGAAAAAGGAAAATCTGGGTGATAGTGTGGATCCCAAGGAATTGACTGTAAAGAAAGACAATGCACAGGACTCAGTCCCACCACCGCCGCCAACAAGGACGGATGGCTTTCGGGGTGAAGAATGTGATCCATCTAATATGTGTATGGATAAGAATGAAAGGTTTGCTGCATGTTTGCGAGTCCCCGGAAATGGTAAGTGTCCTCTAACTGGGATTGCTTTTAACCATTTTGTCTCCTTGTTTTCTGGTAATGTGTTATTATAAGTATTTTCCTTGTTTCTTTGGTTGTATCATTCTATGTTGTAGACATTTATAGAAGGTTGCAAGTTTCTAACAATGGAAAAGAGTATGAATATTTACTATCTAACAATGGAAAAAAGTATGAATAGTTACTATCGATGATGATCATGTTAGACCAAATTTATTTCTCTCTATTCCTTCTCTATTATATTGCATTGCAAAATTTGACCTTCTAACTTTGGTTTGCAATATTCCAGAATCTCCAGATCTATCACTTCTGATTCAGAACAAGGGAAAGGGGCCTCTTACCATTAAAATATCTGCTCCTGCTTTTGTTCAGTTAGAGGAAACAGATGTTGAACTCCAAGAGAAACAAGACAAAAAGGTATTTTGTAAACAATATTGCAAGTTACGTGCAAGCATCATGTTAGGATCACAAATTGTGGCTGATTAGAGGTCTGTTTTTTTTTTCCTGGTCTAACTTAGTAGTATGAATTAAGTCTTGTTAACACTCAGTATGCAATCAACTCTAGTGGCCATCTAGCACAAGCACACCCAAAAAGAAATTTAGTGGGCAGAAAAATAACAAATTTTCATAGCAATCATCTTAGCACATTTTGTTATTTAAAAAAAAAAAAATTGTTATATTTTCCTTTTGGAGATGAATGCTGCAAGTACTCTTTGGTAGCAGTCCCTCTTTTGCTGTTGGCCTTTTGAAAAGCTGTAAAAAGGTCTTCAGGCTTCATCAGAGGGCCTTGCATGAACAGGCACTCTACTTGCTATAATGATTGCATGCAGTAACTAATACATAACATGAATTGAGTAATATTGTTTGTAGAATCCTCTTTTACTGAATTAATGATCACAATAAGCCAATATTTGTGATGGCCAATACAAATACGTTAGCTAGAGGGGCTAAAGGTATATAAACTGCTAAATTTGTAGATAACTATAACATGGCTGCTATGCCTTGGCTGGAATGAATATTGATAACCATTCTTAACTTTGTTTTTTTTTTTCTTTTTCAATGATGAATTAAGAAGCATTCAGCATATACTGTCTATGTTTCATCTAATGAAATGATTGGTAATTTTCAAATTAGATATGTGTCATAATAATTAGGCAGTCCATATGGTTCAACTGTGGGCATTTCTGGCTCTGCTAATGATGCTAATAATCTATTCAGAGAAGGTTGTTTCTGTAAGAGGTTGGTTCTGATTGATATTTAAATTGTACAGGTAAAGGTCTCCATAAAAGATTCTGGAACAGGGAACTTGATTGTCTTAAAGGATGGTAGAGGAGAGTGCAGTCTTGATTTCAAGGATTTGATTGTGCATAATTCTGCCGAGTCCTATGTAAACTTCTTGTCACAAACCCCTACAACTACCTTAATATTTGTTGCTGCTATACTGATACTAGCATCAGGTTGGATGTGCATGAGCTTTAAGCGGAGGCAACTTGCAAGAAGTGGCTTGAAATACCAAAGGCTAGACATGGAGCTGCCTGTATCTGCTGGGGCAAAAACAGAGCCAGATGTTAATGATGGATGGGATAACAGCTGGGGTAATAATTGGGAAGACGAGGAGGCACCTATGACACCCTTAATGCCTGTCACTCCTAGCCTCTCCTCCAAAGGGCTTGCCTCACGACGGCTGAGTAAGGAGGGATGGAAAGACTAGTGCTAGTTTGATCGACACATGCAATCAAAAATGGGAAAAGGAATACATTAACATAACTTTATTTTTAGCTCGTTACTTTTCCCGATTTTTAGAGGTCTTTTTGTTTCTGTTTGTCACTGAAATGGAAATAGAAAACCTAAAGGAAAATTGACATAATGGAGGCTTTCATGTGGTTTTGCACAGAAGTCAGTATGTGGTACTGGCATTGTTCCTTGTAAGGAAATGTCAAAGTTTTTTAGTAGGTTGAGCCGCACAATGGAATTCCTGAGCCAACAAACATGCTATTGAAGTGCAGGTGTAGTCCATCAACCTAGATTGCTTGGATGTGTGCGTATGCGTGCGTCCCTGTGCAATAATGTGCCACTATGCATGCCTGCATGGGTGCTTGGAGGCATCAAGCTGAGTGGGACTGTTTTTGGGTTGGTATGCTGCATCCCTGTTCTTGAACTTAAAACGAGAAGATTAGGCCTCATTGAAACCTGGGCTTGTCTGAATGATTTTGTCCCACCAAACGCCAATGATCTGATCAGATTCTGGGTCCAAACGTAAGAAATCAAAACAAAACAATCCCTCCACCCAAATAATGAATTTGACTTTTGAGCCTACTCTCCCACAGGAGGCCCGTGGATTTCTCTCGATTCTTTCAGCGCTTCGCGTAGCCCATAAGGGGAAGAACAAAAAGGAAAGAAGAGTTTTGTTGGGTTGGGTCTCATCCTGCAAGAAGCAAAGTCTATCAATTGGCAATTTGCACTTTATGATTGGTTCTGCAAGCTGCGTCAGCCCTCAAGGCGAAGGCCCGAGGGAACTTTGACCATTTTCTGAGTATGGCCATTTGGATGGAAAAAACCGAAAAAAGGCAATTTCCATCCATAGTCGTATGTATCTGCACGATATCTGATACTGTTTTGGACTTTGTAATTTATTTGTACTACATCTGATACGGTAACAATCTTGATAAGGGACTACTGGGTAAAAACCAAACTTCAGTAAAAGACGACGAAATACTTGGTTTCGCAGCTTCCTGCTCACCACACCTCGCCAGTCACAACTTTTCTTCTCAATTTGTTCGTCAAAAAAGTGGGAAAGAAACCACGGACAAGTATTGCAAATGACAAATCCAAATATTGCCATTTTGCCATTTATTTCATTAGAATCCTTCTGCAATCTGCATGTTACATTCGTCGACGCCACAACTTTCAGAAAATTGAAACACTCCAATAAGAGATAGAAAAAGAAGACACATCCATCAGAATCATATCAGTAATTTACTATTTGTAGATTTATACTAAGTAAATCTGAATTATTTTAGTACCCCCATCTCTCTACCAACAAAAAAAAAAAAATCCCTACTGTCAGTATAGTTTGATGTATACAGGACGAAACATGTATCCATTAATCACGTTTCCTTCAACTCTTCCATTCCGCAATATCGTCTTTTCTCCAAAACTTACTCTCATAAATTTAATATTTACTTCAAATTTCAATTAAAAAGTTTTCTTATTTTATTATTTATTTTTTAAAATTTAAATAAAGTATAGTATATAATAACGTTCTATTTCCCTTGTAAATTTAAAACTTCACACGCATAGCAGATGAGATAATTTTCAATTGAAAAATATTTAAGGTTTATACATGTAACATGTTCAAGACAAACCGGTTGTTACCAACATGTGAGACGTAGCATCACATGGTGCCGCGTGTTGATATCTGATTCGCCCACGTTGATGAAGCACGTGTAGAGGCTCGGCCTTTTTCAAGCAAGGGATTGTCTTCGGAGGGGGGCAGCACGTGGATGGGCCCCGCGCGGGAAATTTGTCAGACTGCACGTGCACTCACATGACGAGATTTAATGCTCCCTAATAGAGAAACACGTGTCGCCATAATCCCCGGATTCATAGGGTCACACTATCAACGCTGATTGCAACTAGAAACGGGAGATTTATAGATACACCAGCCCCGCCGGATCAACGTGGGTTGGGAAGGCTTTGACGGCTCAGATCTTTGGTACATCACATGCTTATCGTATAATCGAGTTCATTTGTCTACTTCTTTTAAGTTTTATCTCTGCTGATGTTGCAACGCCGACTAATTTTGACTTCCGAGAGGTCCATGACACGCAACAAAACGATGGTATCAATAATTATATTATGAAAAAAAAAATGTTAAAATGTCTAACCATACGTTACATAAGAACTCATTAAAATATAAATATTCATAAAATTATCATACATAGACTATTAGTAAGTCGAATAATAAAAAACCAAAGTCAAATGAAACAACATACTCAATTTTCTCAATAAATAATATGCTTATTATAAATGTTATACATAATTCCTTTATCATCACATCAATTTTAAGATAAAATTTGATTGGCAATAGTAACGCATAAGCATGTAATAAGAAGTTGTTTTACTTAAAAATTTCCACGTTACCATAAATAAATGAAGGATAGATGGTAGTAATTATTGTTAAAATTTACTCAAATCTTTTTAGGTATAAAAGAATGATCACTATTAATTTATTAAGAATATATAATATATAAATACAAATTTAATCAATATATTGATAAAAAGTTGGAATTAAATAAAATCACTGTGCATTGAAATAAATTCATTAATTGCATATTCATAGGAATAGAGTCCCATAATTGAATACATTTCCATTGCACATCAACTCAGAACCTATTTCATTCAAATGCCATCGAACTTGAACTGGACTCATTCATTATTTTCCAACAATTGATCATTGCAACATGGAAATGGAGAAAAATAAATTTAATTATCATTCGTGTAATTATAATTATAAAATAAAAAAAATAAAAGCAAAATCCCCAACGCATTTAAATAATTCTTTTGCTTAATTAGCGGCGGAGACTGGAGCCTACTTAAAAACTTAAGCGTCTCTATGCATTATTTGGAGTCTATATATAATGGATTACTTTTTTTTTTGGTCAATACATATGAAATAAATATTAAGAGAGAGAGGGGGTTCGAATATTAGGAACAAAAAAAAAAAAGAAATTACAGTTGGTAAAAGCTTGTTGCTTTTCTCACTGCACCAGGAAAAACTGCAAGGAAAGGAGGAAAGAACCCTGCAGGGAACTGCATGTAGCAGGTACTTAGGCAAATTGCGCATAGAAACAAGAAAAGATAGGGCGCCAGAAGATCTATTGCAGTTAGTGGGGACGTTAGGGAGCTGAGATTCCGGTGTCGGCTTTTAAAACTTGAGTTTCAATCTAGAAACTATCTTTTTCTGAATAATTTATGGAAAGAAAATCAGAGTAGCATTGCAGCATATCTCATATTTTTATGTCTTTTACTCCCCAACTGCCGCACTCAAAATCCACCATAAAACAGTGCAAAAGAAATTTTTTGGAGATTGTGCTTCCTTTTTTTTTTTCCTATCGTGGGGCTCTAGAGTATGGAGTACTTGAGTCTAGTGGGGATATTCTCTTTATCTCGGTAAATTTCCAACTTTAATTTTCTAGCTTAGACTCAAGCAACAATTGACTCTTTAGGGTCAAATGAGTTTTGGTTGTTATACCTCAATTAGTTATTATACATAAATGTTTAATTTACTGCAGCCATGTGAGAAAATGCTCGCTCATTGCAGCCTCTGTATTTAAAGGAAGATGGATTCATTGCAAGGGACACATGAAAAATCATGCTTACTTCCAACCCATATATGCAGTAGTTAAACTTAAATATATTCAATTCATTAAAAAAAAAACTGCTAAGTATGAAAACGCCAGGAACGGTAGACCAGTAATAGTGTAGTCAAGCGGAGGGAAGAGAAAAATTTCTGGCCGAGGAGCAACAGGACCACCTTGAGAGGCAGTTTGTCTCCTTTGCCGGCTCAATTCCCACGTCTCTTTCAACTCCAAAAAAAAAAAAAAAAGAAAACAAAATCCCCTATGTCTCTGCACCTTTTTAACTTAACAAATATATTACAAAGTGGAATCTCTGGACCTAACTCAGTGCATGCGTATTTGATGAGAGATTAAATCAATAGTCATCTCACGAGGCCATTGTTCCATGGAAAGATTTTCATGCATGTCGGGAATTTGGTCCATACTGATGGCATATAATAACCAAATGTGAGCGTGGCACAAAGCAATTTTGACCAAAAGACAAAAGGAATTAACAAATTCCATTGCCTTTTAACTAGGTTTCATCACGCATGGATGATTTAACTTTTAAAAGTGATTTATCTGCGTTGCATTAATCAATCATGATCATGTTAAGTGAAGGAAATCGTTTTCACTAGAAAGCGTTAAATCATTGGTTAAATGGTAAGATTAGTTTTTGACTATGGTTTGAAGGCAAGCAGAAAAAATGGTTATACAGTAATTCTAGCTAAATATCTACATGCATTGATCCTGACTTTTAGCTTGTAGATTTGTATGGAATGACATTGCAAGTTGTTAGATTTATTCTTATTTTCGGAGAAATGATATTTATTTCATGATCTATGTATATGTTGTGGGCCTGTAGAAAATTTCCACTGTCTGATTGTGTTGGACCTCATCGTTGATGGTTGATTGTTGCCTTTCAATTCATTGCGTGCCATTTTTTTTTTACATATAATTCCCATAAAAAAATGTATTGCCAAAATATTCAACAAAACTTGGACGATTAGGATTGATGAGACAAAGATTGCAAGCATTAAAGCAGCAAGTAACAAGAGGATGGTGGCACTAATTAGATGAGCTATAAAATCTTGGCAAGATTTGCGTTCCATTGTGCGTCCAAGAGAATCAATTATATTATATGAGAGGGATATATTTAAAAGTTTGAACCACTTTGGCTATAGCACTAATCAAGCTCCCACTTTGACCCCAAAATGATCAAATTACTAGCAGAACAAACAAATTTCGTGGCAAACACTTGAGTATTAGTGGAGTCATAAAGAACGGAAAAACAAGAGCAAAAAAGACCCTTGCCTCACCTACTCCAAATAATGGTTACAAGCTGGTACGGATTTGAAAAGTAAGAAAATTATTTAAGAGCACAGATTGCCAATTCGGGGGTGGGAAAAATGGTGAGCGGACCGCACCAGGATTCTCCGTGATTGGCTCACTCCAGGTGGCCCTGCATGGACCTGACGTGAATCTGCCTTGATTTGCGCTTTCCAACAAGAATGCCAAAGAATTGTGAGAAATGAGGTACATTGAAGCACCATAGGTCAACCGATGTGGCTTTAATGTGTAGTATGGTTTATAAAATTTTGGTCCATGAAATTCTGGTTCATTTTCTTCTTTCGGGGCTCAACGACCATAATTTGCTATACAGATAGATGTTATGACCGACGAGATTATTAAGGAAAGAAAAAAGGGGTAAGAAGGATGACTAGGTAATTAGAATTTGTCAGAACTTTCACTCTGTCTAGAAGCTCAAATATATATATATATATATAAAACAAGCATACATATATGAACAATCCACAAATAAAGAGTTTTTCTAAGGATTTACGATCACAAGGACCGAACAAATATGATAACATGTCATCAAAAATTTTGTGATTTGAGTAATTGAGATCGCACAACTTTACAAAATGAGGGAGTAACAAAACAAAGACGAATGGCGATGTAATTAGCCAATAAATTCCTACTGTACAGACAAACATTACATTCTTCAAATGGGATTTAAAGTGATTGAGGGGCTCGGAAAGTTATCGCCAAAATATCTTCCAAACCGCTCTTCTTGGAGCTTGGAGAAGGTGATAAGGGACCCTTCCCAGCATTAAAGCTTTTAAAATCCTGTCATTCTCAATAGGAGACATGCATATATCACTTGAGATCTGCATAGGGCCCTCTGTCTCTTGGAAGGGCATTTGTGCACGTGTGAAGGCGGGTCCAAAAACCATGTACTGAATCCCTAAGGTTCCAATATGGAGAGAGGAAGCCGCACCTTTTTTCTCTTTATGTCCCAAGCTAAGTTAAACTGTAGATAAAGGTCTCCTGTCCTGTTGCACGCGTGTTGGACCATGGGTGTGCCCTTGTCTAGGGGTCACCCTTATTACAAAGTTACCACCATCGCCAAGGATCATACCTGATTTATGTGTGCTTTTCATGCCTCAAAAGTAAATACAAAATCATTTCGGTTGTGTTTTTAATATAATGGAAAGAAAGTTCATGTCTCCCACAGCTTTTTAGACACTCATTAATTCCTTGCTTGCTGGACGCTCTTCTTGAGGTTTGTTCAAGAAAGGTTTCTCAATTACTTGCTGCTTTTCCGTTCGTAGCAAATTTTTTGCTTCCAAGAGTGGAAAAGAGAGACTGCGCAGGTTTCTAAAGGATTTTTAAGCTTGGACAGAAAAAGAAGGCAATTTCTACCCCCAGCCCTCAAAGCAGTAAAAGTTCATCTTCTTGATTACTATACTAGTACCTGATTTTGACTGTAAAACATAATTATGTCAACAAATAAGCAAACATAATTGTATGTATTATATAATGTTTAATGAGCTTTTATTCATATTAATCTGCATGATTTATATCGAATTAAATGAGTCAAAATCTCTCTATGCATGGTTGGTTAATGTGCAAAAGCATTATCGAATCTTGTACCATAAATTACTTGATCTTTGCTTCTTTATGGAATAGTGAAAACCAAGGTTTTGCATTTTCTGAGCTTTACTGTGGGACATAGCCAAGCAGCAATCATTTGAAATTTGAGATCCTATACAATGTGCAAACCAACATACGCAAAACTACAAATGGCAGAGGTCTTGTAGAACGGTTTACCAGATAAGCTACCTTTTTGACATAATTGAGTGGCATGCACTTCCAATTCATGACATTTTTGGGCAGTTTTGAATGCGAACCCTAAGATGTAATTAAAGGATAGCAGAGCTAACAAGCAGAGTACTGTATACAACTTTTCTTTATTTGTTCATTACGGGAAAGGGGAATGCATGAGCTGGGGCTAGAATCCCAGCCTTACGGAATGAATGAACCATCTGGCCAAGCCCCATGTTCAGACAGTACTTGGAGCAGCTATGTAGAAGTGGACCAGGCCAAGGAGTTTAATATATCAATCTCTTCACATTCAACCTCGAATGTTTCTCTTATGATGAAAATATCCAATAAAATTAAACTAAATTACTCGATTGAGAAAAACTTTTACTGTAATGAGACAATAAGTTAAGAGAACCTTTTCCTTGAAAGGATCCCGAATGAATCCTGTAAAATTGTTCAACCTTTTTTTCTTCAAGTCTAATCCTATTTATCATTGCAGTAAAACTCCGTCCCTTGAGTCTGTCCAAAAGCAGAAGGTTATCCCCACCTCAAACAAACATGTTCCTTTATGTGTTTAATATATACTATAAAAAGATGGGGAAGATTAGAATCAAATGAAAATGACTTGTTTGTGCTTTACTTAGGGTTCAGTCACTTTTTAATTTCAGTTATCATTTGGGATCAAGGTTTAAGGTACTAATAAAGTACTCTAATTAGCTAGTCTAGCATCGCAATTTTTTTACTGTTTCTATTAACAAAGTACTCTGTTAATTGCAATTAACTTTGACATCATGGCTTCATGGTTCCCCTGAATTCAAAAAACGAAAGAATAAAAACATGATTTGTATTCCAAAGAAAGCTTCTGCTTTTTTTTTTTTCTGTATTCTTTTTGACATTTCGTGCTCTTTATCTTATCTTCGGGTGAATGATTGGCATCCGCTTTCGGAATTTACTAAGCTACAACGCTTGTTGGCCCTTTCAAAATTTAGATGCAAGAAAGAGACCCTGGCTGGAAGATGTGAAACACATTTATCTCAAAGCACATGTCCCTAGCGCTCTGTTCTCACAGATCCCTTTCTTTACTTATTCTTCATAATTGAGTTTGTATAATTTCTATATCTCCATGTGTCAGTGCCCCATCCTACCTGTTCAAACTGATCAGCCCTGCATCAAAAATCTCATTACCAAGAATTTTCCCTTTATTTCATCCTTTTGTCCCCAAGATTCCTAGTTGATTGTAGCTTAAGGTAATATATGAATTTATGAAATAATGTTATGGTTGGCTTGGCCATGACTGAATGTTGCCTGGCTGCAGCATGTCAACTACTTTAGTAAATTCAAGAGAACAAACTTCCAATTTCACAAGCAACAAGTTCCAGATTAGCCATAAAAGATTATTTAGGTTAACAATTACTCAAACTCATTTAATTTTCAGCAAATCGGTATATCTTACTTTGTTAAGCAATACAAAATTTTGGGTGCAAAACACTCTAACAAGTTAGATAAAATACCGGAATCCTGAAAGTCTGCAAGCAAATTGAACTAATCAATGAACAAATTCTATTAGTATACTTAACCGTACGCCATCCCCAAGCTACCAATTCCAAGTCAAAACTCATTCTTGGTCGTAATATATATAATATAAATCTACCCAATTAAGCGATATGCGTTGTGTAAAATAATCTAATTGAACCGAACAAGTAACGAATTTAGGCCCAAATTTTGTGTTTCAAATTTGAGTTCCTTATTAGGCTGTAGGGCACTGAGGTTTCGTACAAGTGTACAACAGTGTGAACAGTAATGACTTATAATGAACGGATAAATCCAAAGATGTAGTGGGAACATATCCAAAATTTCATAAGAGACTAACCCGTTAAAGAAGAAGCAAAAGCAAAGTGAGTGGCATTATTTTGGGGGACAGTGTCCGAGTCTTGACCAAACAACAAAGGGAGAGTTCCACTTGTGAAAGCAGGCGAGGACTTTGAAGGTCTCCAACACAGCATTTTCACTACCTTTAACAAAAAAAAAAAACAGTATACTATTATATACTCTCCTACCCTTTTCATATTTGCTTTCACTTTTCTGATTTTCTTTCCAATTTTCGCTTTAAAAGAAATTTCTATACCAACTTTAGGTGAGGAAAATGGGACCAAAGGGTTGTCGCCGATCACGATCAATCGTTTTATAACTCAAACCATTATTTTCACATGCAAATCCTTCGTAGTCATGAAATCTAAAAATAAAAAATAGTTATTCAAGTGTTATTGTTATTTGAAAAATGAAGTGCGGTAATTATCCGTTAATCTTTTTGCGAAAAATAACGATGGAGTTCTAATTTTAAAGCACCACCAGTGAGATCTTGCCACGTCAAGATGAAATCAATATTGGTGGGGGCTAAATAATAACGTGGCGCTATCTGAACTGGGGTAATGTGGCCTTTACGGAGATTTACCCGGGTAGTTAGGTTTCTCTCGAGACGGTACTTCGTGGGGCTGATGAAACTAGCGAATCCCGACAGCGGACAGCCGGTGACTGCACTGGCTAGGAAATGATGCCGAAGCCGTGATAGAACCGGCGTTACCCGGTCATTGCGGAGGCTTGCCTCTTTGACTTATCATACGTGTCCATATCTCTTTGTTTTAAACCCTCCTCAGATATTAAAACTTTTACTTTTATAAAAGGGCGGAAAAAAAAACAAAAGGACAAAATTCTCTCTTTAGGAAAAAAAAAGAGAGAGAAATTAAGATTTTATCTCTTTTTCGGCGGAGACCGTTGATTGCGGTTGGGAATAAAGCGCTCTGACAGGGGAATCCCTTTTTGACCACATCTTACATTGTCATTTTCTTCTTTTTTTAATCCGACAAAATAAATAAAATGAACAAAACCAAAATGGTCATCTTTCACTGTTGATTTTACACGGATGCCATTGTTAATTTTTTTCACATACCCAAAAAAGAAAATTATAAAAAGAACATGAAAATTTCCTTTCACCGGTTAGTGTCGGTGGACTGGATTAATATTGATTCCAGAAGAGAAATTAAATGGTGGTGAGTGTTGTTTGTCGGGTTGTCTGGTTTTCGAATCCCGGTTACAGTCCAGTCTTAGGCGATACTGCTGCAAAAAGCCAGGCGTTGCCATACATACACCGCCACGTTTGCACGCTTCTAACAGCTCCTCCCTGCATTATTTCTTTTGGCTAAAATCTGCAGTTTAGGCTTAAAGTGGTTAGGTTGCTAATGGTGCCAAAATTAATTATATTTTGCATGTTTGGTTGGCTGTTAATGCAAAGTAATTATGTCGACCTTTTTATTTTTATCTTTAGTTTTGACCGTCTACATTTTTAACTAGTAGTATACTCTTTGCTTTCAGTTTTGATTCTTTATGGGGTTAACATTTCCTTTTAAGTTAAGTCTTCGTATTCAGTAAATACCTGAAATAAACAATTCTTGTATAAGTGTATGGGTTGCTAAACCTGCTGACGAGGATGGAAAGGATGGGAATGACAACATGCTAAATCAAATTAATTGCTTCAATAGTTCTCTCAATGATTTAAGATAGTATTGAAGTAATTCAAATTCCCTCAAATATTTTAATCGCGAATTCGTAACGGATACAAGCAGCAGGCAAAATTAATTGGCCCCGCACTGTGTGATTTGCCTGGAAGATTCATGGCTGATGACTCCCATATTTTGTGGTACGAAGAAATGTTAAACAGTCAATCGAACGGGATTCAAGGCACAGATACCCAACTCATAAAAATTCCTGTTTCTGTTGCAAGAAACTAATGAGCAAATGTGATCAAATTTTGCTCTTTTAACTATTTAAAGCGCTGGAACCTGCAAGTATTTATGGTCTCTGCCGATTCTCTGCTCCATTCGACAATTAAATACCGCACCATTTTCACATGTTGAGATGAAAGATCATCACCTTCCAAGTTTAAAACCTGAGTCCCCTTTTTAGCTGGACAAAGTAATGGTTTTAGGTGGAATTTTTAGGCTTTAAATTGATATATCCAACCCTCTTCAGTAAATGGTAGAAGAGAGAGAGAGAGAGAGAGAGAGAACCCTTTTTGCCTTGGCTGTAAATTGTCTGGCACACGTATGGCTTCATTTTTAGCTGCACTAAAACTTAAGAATGAAAATCTTGAGACAAGTACAAAAAATCAGCCAGGTTTGCAATTTCCCCATACTTCCTCGAGGGGCAAACAAACAGGCAGAAATGCAGAAGCCAGAAAGTTGGTTTAAAAATTAAAACGTCGAATAATGAAGTTGATAAAAAAAATTAAATTTGCATTAATTATGGGTCAACTAATTTTCAAAACTATTAAATAGTAGCTGTTTCTTGCAAGCCAAAGCCAAAATTTTGAAAATCCAATTCTGTCCAATATTTTTAACCACGAGATTCTGCAGTGCAGGTTTGCCCCTAGCAAATGCCACATGGCTTTCTGGGAAAATTTCAGGGGCATTATGGACACGTTGAGTCTTGGAACGTAGGGGGACAGGTTCTGTGTTTTAATTTTTTTTAAATTTTTCTGAATTTGCGGACTCAACCCTGCAAGCTCACTTTTCGTTTACCTGTTTGGGTAATTCCTGATCCTCAAGGCGGCCATTAAACTTGCAAAAGGAGAAATTAATTTAATCAACATCAAATTTTAAACTCTGAACGTACAATATTTTCATCTTTAGCAGTTTCTCTTTTCTTTTTTTTCTTCCCAAAAATACATTAAATCCACACCGACCCTTCCCAGTAAAGAGCCAGGGCAGGGACACCCACATGACTCTGTTCTTTTCTTTTATCAACCGTTTTCCTCTCCTCCAAAAGGGAAAATAATTTTAATATGAAAGTTTTTTTAAATAAATATAATATATTTTCATTTATTGATCTCTGCCAAATTCTAGGCTCTCGGTAGCTTCCTTCCCTCCACAATATATAGAGGCTTGAGCTCCTCTTCCAATTCCCAATCTCACTGCTCTCTCTTTCTCCCTCTTTCTTTGAAAGAGTTTCTCTTCTTGGTGGGTTTATCAGTAGTTTTAACTGATAAATAATACCCACATTACTTTCATTCTTCTCTAATTAGACTGCATTTTCTGTGTTTAAACCAAAATGGGTTTCTCTTATCAGTTTTAGAAAGTTGAAGGAAATCCCATTTTGCAGTATACAAAACTCTGCTGCAGAAACAGATCTGTTTTTTTCCCTCTGTTTTTGTTGAATTGAATACTGATTCGTGTCTTCCATCAACTGTGAATACATGGAGAAGTTAATGAGACTCATTTCAATGGCTCCTCTGCTTCTGCTACTTTGTCTTCCTTTTGCATTTGCTGGTCATGACTATAACCAAGCTCTGAGTAAGAGCATTCTCTTCTTTGAAGCTCAAAGATCTGGTTACCTTCCTCATAGCCAGAGAGTCACATGGAGAGCTAATTCCGGTTTGAATGACGGCAAGGCTAGTGGGGTGAGTTAAAGTTCCACTCTTATTTTCCAAATGTTGAACTTCTTACTCTGTCAATTCTAACCAAAAAACAAGTTGGAAACCAACATGTTCCTCTACTTTGGGTTTATTTTTTGCATTGAAAATTATGGTTTCGATTTGTTGAGATTGTTTGTAAATCACAGGTGGATCTGGTAGGAGGGTACTATGATGCAGGGGACAACGTGAAGTTTGGACTGCCCATGGCATTCACCATAACAATGATGTCCTGGAGCATAATAGAGTACGGAAAGCAAATGGCTGCAAGTGGAGAGCTCGGCAATGCTTTGGAAGCCGTTAAGTGGGGAACCGACTATCTCATCAAAGCTCACCCCGAACCCTATGTCCTTTACGGAGAGGTACCACTTTTCTTCTTCTTCTTTTTCATCAACGTTTTCTCCTTCAAGCGTCAACACTAATGTTTTATCACTAATATTTCCATATTAATATATATATATATATATATATATATATATATAATATATATATATATTATAATCACACTTGATAGCAGCAGTTGTCTACTAAAATATTACTTTATTAGTTAGAGCTTAGTGTTAATTTCTTTAAACTCAAGGGACAGCAATAAAAAAAAAAATACAAACAAGTAAGGAAAAAAAAACAGATCTCAAACTTGCGTTGAGTGTGACTTTAGTTTTATGTTTTGCTACAGAACTACTTTAATGGGATGGGACTATGAATAAAAAAATTAAAAAAATTTAAGTGAAGATTCATTTCGAATTAGTTTGGTCCTAAATTTTGCTGTGGTCAATTTTAGGTGGGAGATGGGAACAGTGACCACTATTGTTGGCAAAGACCAGAGGACATGACCACCGACCGTCATGCTTACAAGATTGACCCAAGTAACCCTGGATCGGATCTCGCCGGTGAAACCGCAGCCGCCATGGCTGCTGCCTCAATCGTCTTCCGCCGTTCCAACCCCGCGTATTCCAGCGAGCTTCTTCGCCACGCCTACCAGGTATTAACACAGTCTTCCTCTGACTTGGTTTTCGTTTTAGTTTTAGCTCACAGTTCATGTAACAATTTTGGTGGGCCATTTGGCCCGCAGGCGCATGTTAGCTCACACTCTGGGCTTTTTAGGCTAGCATTAGCGCGTGACTGGTGTGTCCTTGAGTGACAACGGTTGTTGTTCCGCACTTTAGCAAAAGCTTCCGTAGACCGTAGTCAATAGGTAGTTACGCTGCCTCGCTTTTTTGTCAGTCTGAACATTGCAGCTTGGCGGCCCCAAGTTTGCACTCATTTAATTACCGCCACTCTCTTTGTGCTGTTAACAGGGTTGAGTGTTTTAAATGCAGTTAGTATTACTATCAAAAGAAATGTTTTCATTAATCTATCAAAATTAAAACATTATTACGCAATCGGCTATTTGATATTCATATATTTGGCTTAAGAACAAGGAGTAGTGACTTTACGGAGTTTGGATTACCTGTTTAAGTACTTATATTTGATAAGAAACGGTGCCATCTGGTTGATTATTTTCTGGTTTGAAAATTGAAAAATAAATGCGGGTAAACTTTTTCGGCGCACAATTTGGGTCATGGGTGCACTTTGCCCCGCCCATCACGGGTAATCGTCTTGTCACCGTACAGATCTATCGTATTAACAGATCTGAACCGTAGATTGAAACGATCCGCAAAAGTCGCAATTAGTTATTCGTTTCCCACGTGCCAACACTGTCGGTGCCCCCAGTTAACGCCAAAGTTACCCTTGCTTTTCTCCTCATATTACATCACCTACCCACGGCTCTTTAACAAAATTGAAAATTTTCAAGAATTAATTGGTATTAATAATATTTTGATTTTTTCTTTTCTGTTTTCAGCTATTCGAATTTGCTGATAAATACAGAGGCAAATATGACAGCAGCATCACGGTTGCCCAGAAATACTACCGATCCGTCAGTGGCTACAATGTAAGCTTTCCATGTTTATCTTAATGTCACAGCAAAAAGCATAAAGGAAAATTTTTGATTAATGGTAGAACATGGCATGTTGCGACGCTTTATTAATTGATTTCTGAATTTGGAACTTGTACAGGACGAGTTGTTGTGGGCCGCTGCATGGCTGTACCAAGCTAGTAACAATCAGTACTACTTGAACTATCTTGGAAAGAATGGTGACTCTATGGGTGGAACCGGCTGGGCCATGACTGAGTTTAGTTGGGACGTTAAGTACGCTGGGGTTCAGACTCTTGTCGCCAAGGTATTGTTATTTCCAGCTGCTAAAGAAAAATCCATCTATTATCTGCAATAGTTGGTTATGTCTCATCAACAAATAATTATTGGTTATGCTATAAAAGTTTACCTTGGATATCATATCAGTAATTAATAGTTTTGATTAGCTGACTGAGTGGTATGTTATTTCTTCCCCTGCAGTTCCTAATGCAAGGTAAAGCTGGTCTCCATGCACCAGTGTTTGAGAGGTACCATCAGAGGGCGGAATACTTCATGTGTTCATTGATTGGAAAGGGTAGCCGCAATATTCAGAAGACTCCAGGTGGTTTGATTTTCCGACAGAGATGGAACAACATGCAGTTCGTGACTAGCGCCTCGTTCTTGGCCACTGTGTACTCTGACTACCTCACTTCCTCTAGAGGCAGCTTGAATTGTGCTGCTGGCAATGTTGCACCATCCGAGCTCCTTTCTTTTGCAAAATCTCAGGTGATTACTGTTCTCTTTCTGTATTTTACTCTTTACTCTTTGTGAATGGTAACAAATTCAGCCCTTGACAAATTCTCTGGTGTTTTGCAATGTTAAATTCTCAGGTGGATTACCTTCTTGGGGACAATCCAAGAGCTACAAGTTACATGGTTGGTTATGGGAACAATTACCCACGACAAGTTCACCACCGGGGTTCTTCAATTGTTTCCATCAAGGTTGATCCTGCATTTGTTGCCTGCCGACAAGGTTATGCCAATTGGTACACCAGGAAAGCCAGTGATCCTAATGTTCTCACTGGTGCTTTGGTTGGAGGACCTGATGCCTATGATAACTTTGCTGATGAAAGGGACAACTATGAACAAACAGAGCCTGCTACCTATAACAATGCTCCTCTTCTTGGCATATTGGCTAGACTAGGTGGTGGTCATGGTGGTTACAACCAGCTCCTTCCTGGTATATATAGCCTATTATGGTTTTAACTTTTTCTTTTCTAGCATTTTCCGTCGATAATGATGATCATGGCATTGGCTTTCCTGCAGTGGTTGTCCCAGCTCCTAATCCTGTTGTTGCCAAACCAAAACCGGCGCCAAAACCCAAATTGACTCCAACTCCAGGTATATTCTTCTCTTTTAAATGATTTTCCCCTAAAAATTTTTGTATTGGTGAACATTCTCTCATACGAAAACACAATGTCACTAATTTATTAAGGGATGTGTGGTTCTATTTCTCATTATAATAGGCTATCATTGAATGGCACGATCTGACTTGGGGATTTTGTTTTTCAGCCTCATCTTCTAGTCCAATTACCATAAAGCAGAAAATGACAACTTCCTGGAATCACAAGGGGAAAACTTACTACAGATATTCCGCAGTTGTGACCAACAATTCTTACAAAACTGTAAAAGATCTCAAGCTTTCGATATCAAAGCTTTATGGTCCTTTATGGGGTCTCACAAAGTCTGGCAATTCTTATGGTTTTCCATCATGGCTCAACTCTTTACCTGCTGCAAAGAGTCTTGAGTTTGTATACATCCATTCTGCTTCTCCGGCTGATGTCTCAGTTTCAACCTACAATTTGGCTTAAGAAGGAAGAATATCGCAAAAAACAGAGTAGAGTCCGCATAGTTTCTGGGGTTGTAGTGTAAGAATTGTGCAGCTATACAGAATGCAGTCCAGAAAAGGTTCTTATTTTTTTTTTATTTGTTTGGGGATTTTCAACTTTACTTCTTGATTTGGTATTTAATTAGGGTTTTAGCTGATATTATGTTAAATAACGTTGAAGATGGGAGGAGAAAGGAGTGAAGAGACCATGAAAAAGCAGTGCTCATCCTCTTTCTCCCCCTACTTCATTAGTTATATCTAATAGATAGTTTTGAGAGACATTGAAAAAGAGTGAGAATTGAGAAGTAAACAAATGGCTTCTCGATAGATTGCAAGGAGTCTGTTTTTCTTTGTACTTCATAGCAGCTGATGTCCTTATTTTATATTTTGGCGTGTGATGCTGCAAGCTTTGCAGCATTTTTATATTTTCCATATGAATACAGTTTGCACAACAATGTTTTTGTCTCTCTTCTCCTGTTCAAGATTCAACCGTGGCAGTTGAGTTTGTTTTTGTAATGATTCCTCTATGAACTAATAAATAATAAACATGCTATCATTCTCATGGAAGTTTCCTGTTATCACATTCCAAACTCTCGTTTACTCCACCATGGCAGTATTCTACAATCAGAATCCTTAAAAGGCTTCCAACGAAGTGCTTTTACAGCGTGTTCAGTTGCTTCCGCAGTAGTACTACATTGGCAAAGTTCAGAACCGAAATTCCCACCTTTGGTGTACAATTTGGATAATATGAAGCAGCTTCCCGGAATTGACTAAGTGGGATCTACTCTTCTAAAACGGCAATTCTTAAGCTCCTAGCTAAACAAAAAGCATTTTGGCCAGCTAATAGGTTCATGGAATAACTAGCAGATTCGACTTACTAGGGCAACAAGTGCCCACAAAAACGTGTTGGGTGTAATTTCTATTCAGACCCAAATTCAGAGAAGCCCTAACTGCACAAGCAAAGGCCTGATCTAAATTTGGTGTAAAGATATCCCGAGTTTCATAAGATTTTGCCAATTTCAAGTTCAACTACAAGAGGGGTTAGTTTTTAGTTCCCTCACTTGTTGCTCATCAATAATAGATCATTCTCACCACGATAAATCAGACCATAAGAACACAACAAAGCTGCCTTGGCGCCCTTTCTTCCTTTTCAAGCAGGGGCAATTAGCTGATTAGCTGCTCCCACTAGGTCAGATTGAACCTTGAAGTAGTGTCACCATGTACTTAGTACTAAGAAACCTCTTTGTAATGCAGCTTACTTCTAAGGGCATAGCATGCTCAATGATTTTCGACAAGTTTTTCAAAGCATATTGGTTATGGGTGCTCGAAGTTTAATTCAGCAAAGTGGGCTACCAAACGTATTTGCTGCAACTTTCCTTAGTTGCCAGGACAGGGTAAATATTATCGTATCTGTCATGAAAGGAATCCAAGTCTTCATCGTGACCAAGAAGATGAAGATTCAGTTTTTTCAATTGTTGATGGAGACTTAAAATGCAGAATTCAAGCGAAATTGCCGACAAGCTAGTTAATAAAGGTTTGTAGTCGGTACAGATACTGGGATCTCAACATAGACCAGAGACATTGTTACCCAGCCCACAAAAGAAAAAGGAAGCAAAGCCTTCTATACCATCATAAGCATAAAAATATCATTGAAAATTCTTTTTTTTTCTATGAAATATCATTGAAGCATTATAATTTATAATAATGAATCTTCAATGACATGTTATTGTTCCGTTAAACAGAATGCATCACTATAATTTTCAATATGCTATTGAAGAACGTACTTTACATTAACCTCTCAAGCTCTTAGGGATACAACTTCAAAGCAAAATGAAAAGAAAAGACTTAACACCTCATCTGAAAAAAAAAAAAAAGAGGAAAGAAAAGAAAGACCTAAGAAACAAGCTCAGAAGATGCAGCAGCTTTTACCTTTTCAACTCAACTACAATGACACTAATGTTGTCGGTGCTCCCTCGAGCAACTGCTAACTCAGCCAGCATTGCTGCCGCCTCTGCTGCACGGTCGCCAGTGCATCCTTGGGGATCATCTGAAAATCTCATCTTTATTTGTCCGTCAAGATGTCTTTTGACTACTTCGCATGCAATTTCACTGGAAACAACATCCCACAATCCATCACTTGCTAATACGAGAAAGTTGTCAGACTTAGTTCGCTCAGTAACAGAGACCTCTGGTTTGGAGATTACATATGGCTTCAAATGTTGATCTCCTGCATCACATTAACACTATTTCATTGACAATTGTTCTAATAAATCTAACTTGATCAGAAGTTAGACTATGGATTTTTATAATACCTATCGATCTTGAAGTGGCAAGAACTCCCAGGACACGACTTCCATTCCAGTTTATGACCGTTCCCCCAGCTGTTTCCACTCTTTCCCTTTCATCAGGTCTGTCAGGCTGTGGACAAAATGCCATAGGCTTTTATTAAAAGCGCCTCATGTAAAAAGCATATGATTCAGATAAAGTTCCTACTATTCTATAGGTATCCAGCCACAAAATTAACCACTGAAGTGGCAATAACCCTTTTTGTTTTTCGGTTTCGTAGTAATAGTTTGAATGAGAAGAGGATTATTCAACATCTCGATAGTACTCTAATTATTTTTTAAGAATGGGCAAAATTAAGTGCCCCAAGTAAATAGTACTACTAAAAAATAATTGATCACTTAGATTAAGTCCTAACAAACTTTACGGTTGCCAATCATTTCATCAGATTATTCTTTCCAAGTGATTTCAATTTAAATCCTAAGTCCTAACTAAACTTTTCAAAGAAAAACCGTCATTCAAATAAAGACATAAAAAATTGACGTATCACCTTATGATCACTAGACAAAGCCACCGCGGTGCCGCCACGACACAGAACAGCTCTTGAGTCACCACAGTTGGCCACCACCACCACATCCCTCCCTACCAACACCACCACCGCCGTGGACCCCATCGTTTTCATGTCCACATCCCCCGCCCCACCCTGATAATCTTCTCCGCTCACCTCCTCGTCCATCTTCGCAAAACAAGCTGCCATCACCTTCTCCCATTCCGGTCCCTTCCCTCCACGCGTCCTCTCCTCCACCTCTTTCACCACCAACTGGTGCATCCTATCACGGCAAGCGTTAGCCACTTGGGCCCCACCGTGCCCATCATACACAGCGAAAAAGTCATACCCTTGTATCTCTCCGACCGACACCTTCACGGCGTCTTCCATCGCTCTCCGGCGTCCGATCACCGATATCGACCCATGTGACACGCACGTGACGCTCTCAACCTTATTTTCTTCTCTTTTCTCCTGTACCTTTTCAGACCTTTGTGTGAACTTTTTGATCCCTCTCTTTTTCTTGGTAACGTAGACATCCATAACCACTTCAGAACCAATCCGTCTTTTCGATTTGTAGCCCTTCATTAATTATACTAAAATTCATCTCCCCATTTTTGGGCGTAAATGACCAGCTTTCTTTTTCTTCACTTGAATGAATTTTAGTTTAATGCAGAGAGAGAGAAGGCAAGGACTCAAGCTGTTTTGAGCAGCAGGAGAAATGATCTCGACCGTTAGATTAATGGTCCCTTAATTCAATGAATGCCACGAGTTTCGAAATTCCGTTCTTCTACTTGTGAAACAGGATGTTCTGAAAGTAGACGTGGCAGTTGAAAGACTAACACGCGGCACAGTGTCTGTCAAACAGGAGAAAATGTAAACGGCCAGCTTCGGTTCCTTGGAAAAGAAAACCTGGATTGGGATCATTGTCTTTTGCCGCTTCGAGTTTTTAATTTTCTCCCCCAATTCCCCACATACCTTGTCGTAAAACTTTGTACAGTTGGAGTGCTTTGATTGTTGGCTTGGGACATGGTTTCGGGACCAATGTCAAAATTTAGGACATGATACGAGGAGAAAAGAAAGAGTCTGGTTGACAGCTTTTCGTGCCACTGTTGACGGCAGATGGTTCCATTGATTGTGGTCTGCTCTCAGTAGCTTATTAATCTGATACACGAGCCGCAATTTGTTTCTCTTACTGACAACCGTGCCAGAAACTCCAAGCCGCAATTCACCTGGTTTGTCAATGAGTTTTACATGAAATTACACCCCAAGAATCCTTTGGTAACCATCAAAATACAGCATATTTTTTCGATCTTCATTTTTAACTGTTTAAAACTTTGAATTATCTGGGTTTTTCTTATATATAATATACTAGACATGTTTATTCAGTTTTGCATGTTGTTTGTGTTGAATGTTTGCATGTTTATCACGTCATATTTATGGTCTTATGCAATGACAACTAATAAGATTTTGCTATAAATCTCCCCGTACCATACCCATGAATACAAATGTCTTGAATTTGATCTTATCCACAGTTGGCAGTTGTGTTAGAAAAGAAAAAAGTTATGAGATCATTCAAACTTGGAGGGGATTCTTTCAGCCACTGATAAACAAAGGTAATTTTTTTAAATCTATGGGCAGACAATTCAGAAAATCATTGTCTGTTCTTCTAAAAATAGACCCCTAGTGGTATACCAACCTTCAAACATGGCCGGATATGGTTGGAATGAGCACCGATATTGATTCACCCTTGCTTACAGAAAAATTTTCATTTATCTCTGGTAAAGTTTCTCTTTTCTTTGTAAGCTTTATAAACGTCATGCGCACAAATCAAATTAAAATGTTGTTTTCTTGTAATTGAAGAAACAATTAATGCATGCTATATATAGAAAGTGGGCTTTCTATTTAAGATAGTTTGCCAATTATAAAATAAGTTGTTGAAGAAAATTTTTTTATATATAGAATATTTTGTAGAAAAATTTAATATTTTTTGTTATTTAAATAAATTGATAAAAATAATTTTTTGTTGTTTGGATTGTCTTATGAAAAATATTTTTCATTATTTATTTTCAAAAAAAATATCTTCAAAATTTTCTGAAAAAAAATTTAAAAATATTACAATCTAAAAAAAATATCTTACGAATTTAATTACGAATTTAAATATCTTTTTTTTTTGTGTATGGACTTGGGTTTTGTTGGGCCAAACTAGGACCAAGAACTAAAGAAGGAAACAACGTTGGTCAATATGGGCTCCGATTATACCATGCACATGGATATCATAATTGATAGGCCCAATGGATTCAGCCCAGTCCAAATGTGAACATCTCCACCGCCTTTAATAATTCAACATTTTCTTTCAGCAAAGCAAATAGAGCTCTGACTTGGATGTTCTTTTTTTTTTCCTTGTATACAAATTCCAAAGATCAAGGTTCCAGATCAAAGCAGGAAAGCCAGGGCGAAGATCCATCAAAATTGAATAGAGAAAAAAAAATGGAAATGGAGAAAGAGAGCGAGCTGGTTCGGCGATGCATAGAAGCAGCTTGCCGAAGCAGAGAGAGCGTAGAGAAATGGCGGAGACAAAGAAGAACTCTGGAGCGATTGCCTTCTCACCTTTCTCAATCTCTCCTTCAAAACCTCCTCCGTTCCCGCATCCTCTTCCCTTCCTTACTCGAGTACGTTATTATCACTTCAAAATTTTAAAGAAGTTTTTATATATTTAGTTTTTTTCTTCTTTTTTATTAATTTGAATTCCTTTTTTGATTTCTCTTGCTCAAGAGTTACGTTTTGTAAACTAGCGGTGAATTGTAAGTTGTGTATTTTATTTTTAAAGTTTATAATCTGGTCCCGTTTTAAGGTTGATTGATTATCACCATTATTAATATTATAATGCAGAGTGTTCAAATATAGCGTGGAGGAGATAGATCTTAGAGGAGA
Organism: Theobroma cacao; assembly: GCF_000208745.1. NCBI lineage: Eukaryota > Viridiplantae > Streptophyta > Magnoliopsida > Malvales > Malvaceae > Theobroma > Theobroma cacao. Next base: position 35,016,978 of record NC_030852.1, read on the forward strand.
GAATTGTGTAGATGCAGAATGGATGGCGTATTTAGGCGCATTTCGTTATCTACGATCCCTCAATCTCGCCGATTGTCATAGAATTAATAATTCTGCTCTTTGGTCTTTAGTAGGTATGTTTTAATTTATATCTTTCACTTTTTTTATATATATAAATATGCAATAGCAATTATAAGGAAGTCAATTTTCAGTTATCTGTATATAATTTTCACAATTTTAAACGCATTAACTAGAATAATTGAGGTGAGAAGTGGAAATCAAAGTTCAATTTCATCATGTTGATAAGCAATTACTGATTTAATTGCAATCTGTAGAGAGTTCTCTTTAATATATGTGTAGTGGATTTTCTGGTTTTAGGGATGACTAGTTTGAAGGAGGTGGACCTTTCTCGATGCATGAAGGTTACTGATGCTAGCATTAGGCATCTTATATCCATTTCAACTTTGGAAAAGTTATGGATTTCAGAAACTGGCATCACTGCCAATGGCGTTGCACTGCTCTCTTCACTTAAGAATTTGTCTGTATTAGACTTGGGTGGTTTGCCTGTCACCGATACCGTGTTGAATTCTCTCCAGGTACTTTTTAGTGTGTGTGTGTGTGTGTGTGTGTGTGTATCCATTTGTTCTCTATTCTTGCTTGAAAAGTTTACCTTATTTATTGTTATTTGCTCAGGGATGAAATAATCCACAAGTATTTCCAAACCATCTTAATAACTGAATGATCTAGACCTTTCGAATTTTCTAGTTATTAGTACCACTTCCTAAACTTTGTGATAGTAATAACCCCCTGAGACTTGTCATAAAAAAAAAACAACAATAACCCACCGAGAGCTGGGGTGTCTCAGTTGCTGTTGAATTGTGTAACTTTGTGATATTAATAACTCGCTGAGATCCGGGGTATCTCAGTTTCTGTTGAATTATGTTAGTTTCTTTACAAATGGAATGCTTTGTAAAACTAAATGAGCTTGGTTATATGTCCATTACCATAGATTGTTATTTTTAGTTCAGTTTTGGTGGTTCCAGCCTTTTTCATTTTGAAACATTGCTTCTGGAATATTAAGTTAGTGTTAATTTTTAGGGTAAAGTATCCAGGTTAAAATTATTTGTGGTGCTGTTTTGTTTTAGGCATTGACAAAGCTACAACACCTTGATCTTTGGGGGAGTAAAATATCTAACAAAGGAGCTTTGGTTCTTCAAAGGTTCTCCAAGCTGAGCTTCCTCAATATAGCTTGGACCAATGTTACAATTTTGCCGAATCTGTCATCTCTTGAATGTTTAAACATGAGTAATTGTACCATTGATTCTATCCTTGAAGACGATGATGATAAAGCTCCTTTAGTGAAGCTTATTTTTGCTGGAGCAACTTTCATGAATGAGGCTGAAGCCTTCTTATATATTGAAACACGTTTCTTATCCTTGTTGGATGTATCCAACTCTTCCCTTAACCGGTTCTGCTTTTTACCTGATATGAAAATGCTCGAACATTTGGATCTCAGCTCTAGCATGATGGGGGATGATTCTGTTGAACTAATTGTAAGTATTGGAGCAAGTCTGAAAATTCTAAATCTAAGTGGCACGAAAGTCAGCTCTGCTGGGGTAGCAATTTTAGCTGGACATGTTCCCAAACTTGAATTTTTATCTTTATCTCACACATCAATAGATGATGTTGCCTTATCATATGTCAGCTCAATGCCCTCACTTAAGGTTATTGACCTAAGCAACACAGACATTAAAGGTATGGTTTCTTAACACAAATCTTAAAGTTGTTACTTTTACCCTTGGCATGTACTTTTGGTGTGTAACATTTCCTTTGCCACTTCCAGGTTATATTCACCAGCCAGGCACTGAGTTACATAAGGATAGCACACTAGCAGCACTTCAAAATCTTAGGTATTTGGAGAACTTAAACTTGGAGCATACGCAAGTCAGGGATCCGGATTTATACCCTTTGTCAAGTTGCAAAGAACTGGGCCATTTATCTCTAAAATGTGCTTCCCTTACAGATGCCACCTTGCATCACCTTTCATCTCTCCCAAAGCTGACGAACCTTCGTGTTTGCGAAGCTGTGTTAACAAATAGCGGCCTGGATACATTTAGCCCACCAACAACACTGAGAATGCTGGACCTGATGGGTTGTTGGCTCTTAACTGAAGATGCAATCTCAACGTTCACAAGGAAACATCCTCAAATTGAGATAAGGCATGAAGTTGTTCAAATCCTTTCAACAGAGCAGCAAAATATTTCTAATCGCGCATCCCCATCACAACTGCGTTTGAAGACTTCTCGAGGGAACAATAAGCCGGGAAAGGTGCCAATCTCTCAGTTTTTTGTAGGTGAGTGGACTTGCCCTAATAGTTTTCTATTAAGCATAAATATTGAGTCTCTTTTATCATCTAAAACCCCCTTTGGTTTTTTTCTTTCTTGTTTTGTTTTCCAAAATAGATCAAAGATTGAAGTATAGCAGAGAGGAGCTACTTTCACTACAGTTTCCACCGTTAACTCTCCAGTCTCCCCATGATTCAGGTATTGAAATACCCAAGCTACAATCAGATCGATTGAATTAATTCCATTAAAACAAGGAATAATTTCCTTATGCATGTTTTTATCATATCCATGTCTCTGCAATTGTATGTTGTAAGATGTTTCTTTTTTAGTAATTTCAATGTTGAATAAACTGTTTCAATAGTATAAAAGAAATCTGAGGGAGAAGATTAATTTGAAGTGCAAATTTGGGAACTGAAGGAACATATGGGTAATTAAACTTGTTCAAATAAACACCTGTATGTGACATTTTCCGTGGTTCCCTGAAGGGAATTACATTATGGGTTAAAACAAATTTGAACATGATGAACCTATATTTACAGTCCCAACCACCCAAAAGAAAAGAGAAGAAAGTGTTAACACCATATTTCTGAGAGGCAGAACCACCTCCATCGGAATTATTTTTGTCAAGCATTTGGCTTGCGTGCAGCCTTGTACATGTTGTCAATTACAGTCTGCATTCAAAAGGATTTTGGTCAGTCATCGGAGAGAGAGATAGTACAAAGCTAAACAAAATGAAGGAAAAAAACATAGCAACCTGATAATATTTAAGCAATTGAGGCCTCTTCTTCTTATAAGTTGGGGTGAGGAGGTCACGTTCAATGTCAAATGGCTCAGGGTCGAGATGGACGGCTTTTATAAATTCAAAACCTTTCAGCTGTATAAGAATAACAAGAGGAGGGGATACAAAGCTTAATTTCCAATTTGTTTTATGGATATTGGAAAATAAAAAGTATGATTTAACAAACCTTTTTCTCTTTGCCAATCTTTGCGAGCTCCCCAAGAATGAACTCTTTGGCCTTGGGGTTTTGACAGAGGGAATCAAAGTCACCACCCACACCGTTCTCCGCAGCCCAGCGTTCCAGTGCTTGCTTATTCGGGTTAACAACAGCAACAAGGAAGGACTCGAAGCTGTTACCATAAACCCATATCTGAAAATTGATAAAGATAGTTACCGGAAGTTAGAAGAATGCTGAACTCTCGAGTCTATATCAAGCATACTTATATAATCGTGAAAAAATATCCCACTGAGCGTAAAATATAGTGCTACACGAGGAATGCAACATAGGATTGTTTTCAATGTCGATTGAACATTTAATTCCGAGATCAGATATATAGCTGCACAGAGATGAAGAGACAATGAATGCATGCGGATGTATTGACAAGGGCAAAAGGGCATACCGAATCAATATCAGATACAAGGCCGTAAATATTCTCCAGATTCTCAACTGCAACATATTCTCCTTGTGAAAGCTTAAAAATATTCTTCTTTCGATCAATAACTTTCATGCTTCCATTCGGTTGCCATTCACCAATATCGCCTAATGCACAAAGATGAAAGGAGGTCAACTTGGAGATGAACTAATGATACAGAGAACCTCAATTTGAGAAGAGTACAAGTATCGGCAGACCTGTGTGGAACCACTCATCAACCATGACCTCATTGGTGAGGTCTTCACGTTTGTAGTACCCTGAGAATAGCGTACTTCCCTTGATACAAATTTCTCCACGTGGTGTGCTTGCAAGAGCATCATATCCCATTTCAGGAACAGACTCTAGGCGTATATCTACATTTGGTACAGGAGGCCCCACGGTACCAAGCATTGACAATTCATCTGGTAACGAGACAAAAGTCCCCGCACAACTCTCTGTCAGGCCTACATTCAGATTGATAGAAAATAAATCAATATTCATGTTGCAGCAAGTGTCCACAATAGTAAAGAAAAAGGAAATATTACATGTTCAAAGGCTAATTTCAAAGACAGTATACCATATCCTTGCAGAACATGACAACATGCCACCACTCGCAGGAACTCTTCCACATGAGCAGAAAGAGGTGCTGCTCCAGATAGAATAATCCGCACTCTCCCTCCCAATCCTTGCTTGACCTGAGAAAATTACTAATACAAATGAGATTTTTGTGGTCAAGAGGTTTTGTCTTGCAGGTAATGTGGTTTATTTTTGGCCTTTTGACCGGTATACAAGGAGCCTTGTGTTCATCAAAACCAATGAAACTTTCATCACCTTACTAAACACAACTTTGTCACAAATTGGAGATGCCTCTCTATGATTGCGCCCCTTCCTCATGTTATAATATTTGCTGTAGGGGTTATCATAGATGTCAGAACCAAACAGAAATATTGACATCAACTGGCATTAACAGAAATATGTAAAACCAATGCCAATAAACCCTAATCCCAATTAGGTAACTCTGCTGAACATAGTAACAAGAACAGCAACGACAGACTGCAAATGAATATCAACTAATGCAAAAACTCATGATAAAGTTTTTTGCCCAAAAGGATTGAGATAATTATAGTTTCATCCACATGGAAAAAGATGAAAGGCAATATATCTTTTGTCCTTAATTCCAGTGTCGCTGTAGTGGTGAAACTAATCTTGTTTAACCCTCTTTTTACTCATTATTTATTGGCAGATAGAATGAACTAATTCACATAAGCAAACTAAAAAAATGAATGTAACTTACTATGAGTATGCCACATCAAACAACTTCTTTTTCAATAAGCCTCCCCCAGAAATCTTCTGTAGTAAACCTGACAATGTGACAAAAGTTATGACAGTCTCACAGCTGATAATGCATTGCAGATTTTTTTTTTTTTTTGAAAGAAAACTCCCTATAATTTAATTTAACAATGAAATTCCAACCCCAAGAGAAAAAACAGATAAATTAGGAAGAATTTTCTAGCAAGTACATGTTCCAGGTTGCTTATCAGTAACCTTAACAAACAACCCAAATTGACATTGCTAACTCAGATTCAGAAAACCCCTTCAATAACCCCTTCAATACCTTTATACATATTTAGAAAAATGCTGGAAATCAATCTGCTCAGAACATTCAGGAATATAAGAAAGTTTACCTGAATAGATTCTATCTAACACACGGGGAACAGCACAGAAGAAAGTTGGCTTTAGCTCCCCAATATCTTCAACCAATAGTTTCACATCCTGAAGATGTAATAAATAAGCAATTACTGTTTTGAATAAACTCTTATCTGTTGACACAATATCAATTAATCAAGCTCACCCCGCGCCAGAATCCTATTGAGGCACCAAGTGAAATAAATAACTCCTCAATCACCCGGTCAAAGATATGTGCAAGAGGAAGATAAGAAAGATATACATCCTTCACAGTCAACTGTAAAATTCACAAGAAAAAAACAACTGAGAGAGGGAACGCGAAAAAGAGAAAAATCATATGTCAAAATCTAGTGTGGGGAGAAAAATCACCTGTTCATTTACACGCTCTAGCAGACGTTTCACCCCTGCTATAAAAGTAACAATACTGTCATTTGAAATCAATACTCCCTTGGGATCACCAGTTGTTCCACTAGTATACATTATTGTGCAGATATCACTTTTCTTCTTCACAGGAAGATCAAATCGTTTATTTTCTCCCTGCAAGAAACAGACATGGACACATGATTGATGTGGTAATGGTAACTAGCACTAAAGAAGCAAATTAAACAATTACCAAATATGCATGACATATGGTTATCAAATAATTTCTATAAAACAGAGTTTGAAAGTTGCTTGAGCATCCTTGATCAAAATGAATACAAAGAAAATGATAACTCATATATTTATAGAGTCAAGATGCTAAAATTATCAAGTTCAGAGATCATCACTTTTGATAGTCTACAGTTCAGTCACGTATGATAAATCATTCTCAGAAACCATGGACATAAGATACAGGATCATGCATGAAAATGTAATGGATCCTTAGCTCAAATTAAAGATTTGCAATGCAAAGCCAGAAACATGTTTTCTACAGCTAGATGTCTTTCTCTGAACTCATAACGAACATGGCTGGCAGTCTGCTAATAAAGACACAATAACTTCCACTGTATAAAATCATCTACCGATAAATTCAAGAGGAGATAACAGAGCAAGTAGCCTACCAATTGCAAAAATTCCTCCCAAGCATATATTGCCAAACCATACTTCTCAGCTTCTTCCTTCTGCTCAGGTGTTACCTTCCCAAAGCTAACAATTGCTGCATAGGAACACACATGCACATATTAATTGATTCTAACACACTATAACAAGAAAAATATTCTCCCCAACCCCCTCCCTAAAATAAATAAATAAAGAAATAGATGACTCACTTCTCAAGTAATTTGTTGAGTTTGGACATGTTTTAAACAGCTGAAGGGGCAAAGAGAAACCATACATGAGAAAAAACCAATCCTTAGCTATGTAACTAAAATTTTCAGATCAACACCAACTACACAACACAGAGCAGCATGTATAGGAGCAGATGCCAAAAAAAAAAAAAAAACTATAAATCTCTTTTGTACAAAGATATCTTATTTTCGCAAATACCTGGAAAAAATTTATTCCCCAATTGTTCTCATAACAATCATAGGATTCCAAATACAGATGTAATTATGCATACCTCATTAATCTTCTTTTCCTCTACAAAAGCAATTGAAACTTCTGCATGGCATATGATAAACTCCACAGCACTGGCACCTGAAACATAGACGGCAAAGGATCAAACATTTATAAAAAGTATGCATATGATGTTGAGATGCACACATAATTAAAAGAGTTTAAAGATGTCATAAATAACAGGATATAACCATATTCAAAAATGAAGAAGCCTACATAACACAGATAGGATTGCTGTTTACTGAAAGTAGTGATTTAATGAAATTCAGAGAATGCTTTTGTTGGTTCTCAAGAAGAAATACCTAAAGTGTCATATAAAGGAACACAACACAGTCCATGAGCATTGCAGGCCTGTATCAATGTTGCTAAATTAGTGAACTTTTTGGGCAACAAGCACTTTGGTAGCAAAGAGTATGCTCAACAGAAACAAGTTACAGTGACATCCAAGCCACTGCAGACGTCACCACGAAATCAGACAAAATCATGCCAGAATAACCATACCTCCATGCTTATAATCCACTCTGGGCAATTGGCACCAAAAATACCACATTTTCCTCCCTGTAAACAAGAATAGAAAGCATAAAATTTGTAAATTACACATTAATTGTGGCTGTTGATAATGATCACAGAAATAGTATTTTTGTTATAAAAATTTTAACAATAGCTTTACAACAGAAGAAGTTAGTGCATTACTTCCTCAACACCACAACCCCGGATGGAATTTCCGACATTTATTACAATGTCATAAACTTCTTTGTAAGTTTGCCAAACATATTTTCCAGCCTGCAGTGAAAGCACAGACAATTTAGATAGACAATCTGAGAGTCAAAGGCAGCAGTACAAACCAAATGAAATATTAATAACAACCAAAAAAGAAAAAAAAAACAATATACCTTCCCATTCACAATCTGGCGGCGACCAAGCATAGGATTGTCAGGGTATTTTTCAACTGACATGCTGCAAGGAGTAGAAGAAATGTGAATCATTACCGGTCAAAAACAAAAAAGCATCACCAATGATAAATACGAGCTGTGTAATAGTTAGTTAACAAGTTCAATCAGCCCGCAGCCTGCAGCCAAGACATAAGCTAAGTTATAACTTTTTTTTTTTTTTATGAAAGCTAAGTTATAAGTTAGCGGTGCTATAATCTCCACATCACATGAGCATCGAAAATCGAAATAATTATTACTATTAAACATTTGTATTTTAATTTTACAGTTTTACACTGAGTTGAATGAAAGTCATCGATCTTTTAACTAGAAGAGTGGGAATCTCAGTACCTTTGCTCCGTCTGGAGTGTTAGAATTCAAAAGATTTAAATATTAAGCGTTTCGATCTTAAGATAATCAAATCTTATGATCCCTAAAAGTACTGTTTCTTGAATCCATCGCCACTCCGGTGTGAAATCAAAAAACATAATCAAACAAATTAACAAAACTACTGAACTTAAAAAAAATCAACCAAAGTGAAATAAAAATTAGAAACTATTTCGAAAGTCAGCTTAAATCAAGCAAAAAAAAAAGAGGTCATATCTTCTTCTATCTCCCGTACTTTCTTAGCAACCAAGCAAGAGCTTAAAGTGAAAAGAGAAAAAATCTGAAACCTAACCGGAAAATATCCCAACAACTCTCCAGTCCAGGAATCGGAGCAGGGAATCCATTCTGCGCAAAAGAACTGCGATAAACAGGGCCGATCGACGGTTTTCCATCGCTGGCGGCCTTCCCTTTCTCTACCTCTATTATGTAACTCTTGTTAGCCATTTGATCAAAGGAGTCAAAACCAGACACCGCGTGGCTTTCTTTGTTATATTCTCCCTTTCAACTATATATATGTGGATGGATCTCAGAACGGAAATGGAGAATGATACTTGTGAATATATAGTGCCAAAACTATTTAGGTGGCAGTGGGTGACCGGCAAGACGAAAAACGCCGGGTTTTTTTTTTATTATTATTTATGAATATTTATTGATATTACAAGACTTTTATTTTAAACCTAGTTGTGACTTGCAAACGAGAAGAGAAGCGGAATGAATGGTGGGAACTAAAAAAAAAAAAGGGGACCACATTGGATCTGCGGTGTGACAGATAGTTCAGATCTAATCAGATTAATTTTTGGTCAGGCTGAAATTTAGTTTACTCTTCCTTTTTTGGAATTTTCTTATTACTTTATGTATTTGGTTTTATTTTTTATCTTTTGGAAGAGAAAAAAAAAAAAGCTTTAACACCCATACTATATAGTACTACCATTAATTGAGTTGATAACTTAATATCATGAAAATGAATTAAATAGCTAGTAATCTAGTTAACAAAAAAATTAAAGATTCATGTGTTCCACAATTAAACATATTTAAATGAATTTTACATATTTTCAAAAAAAATAATGATTTTCCCTTAAATAGCTTTTTATTATTATTTTTAAATACCTAAATAAATTTTAAGCGATTGGTGCCTTACGTTAAATTATAATAATTTTTTTTCTTTTCTCAACTATCAACAAACGAATTTCATAAATAAATGATAAGACTTTTATTCTAGTTTTTGGACCCGCCTCACAATACAAAAGTGTAAATGTTCACGTTTGACGTCATATCAGATTTTCTTTTTGAAACTCAACAATATGAATAACGGATACGTATTTAGTTTTCTTTGCATCAAACTCACATTAATAATAAAATTAATATTAGAGCTAAATCAAAAATATTTACTATTTCTATGGGTTTAACCTTTTAAGTGTTTAAGGTAACATTTAACAGAGTTCTAAAAAAGAAGAGAAAATACAATAAGCTCTGAAAATAAATATTAGCAGGACCATCTTTTTTCCTCCTTTTTCGATGGGAATTAGGATTTTTTTATTCTTTGTTTCGGCACTAAATAAAACTAATTGCCAGGGACCAAACCGTACGTCCACGAAAATGATTGTTTTCTTTCCTTTAATTTTTAATTGAGTAACATAACATGTGTATGAATTTGTTTGGTTCAAATTCTGTATACATAATAAATTTTAAAGCTTTTGAAATGTCGAAAGACTTAAATCTCTATTAGCTGTCCCTTTTGAACTTTATATTTTTAATAAAAATAATAAAATTGATGATCACCACTATTACAGCCTAACATATCTCAACCGATAAAGATAGAGATTTATAGAATTCAACACAATATTTTGTTGTATCTGAAATATCCAGTTTGTTACCTGATCATTTCTGCCGGGGTACGTGACCTATTCAAAAGTATTTGACATTTTAAATTCATAATAATCAAGATTACTACATTGTGCTGATTTTATTGCTTATTTTTCTCTTGTCAGCAATTCTAGAAAAATAAAAAGTGCTAGTCAAGGTTGCTGAAAGGTATTTTCTCGAATTCTTTTAGCAACTGTCACGAATTTTCCTAAAGTTTCATTTTCCATGTGATTTGGTGTCATTATTTCCATTTATATAAATTCACTAATTTTGGTTAGGAAAATTCAACATGACCGGGTCGGTCACATTTATGATCCTCACTGTCTGCTAACTTTTCCTATATTGAGTCATAAATTTTCGACTGTTAACGAAATGGGGCTCATGTAGGGGTGAGCAAAATCAATTGAGACTAATTATTCATTTAAATAAAATATGATTTTGGTAAAATAATTCGGTCTAATTAGTTTATTGGACTAATTGGTCCAAAATATTTGATTCAATTGATTTTTTAATCAGTTCTTGGCTTTTAAATTTTTGGATCAATCTATCCCAAAAACTAAACTAATTTTTTATATATTTATATATATATAGTCATATATATAATATTTTTTATATATTAAGAAGAATTGAAAGTAAACTTAATTAATAATATATTTAAAATATATTAGGGTATTGTAGGTATATACACAAATCATAATCGTAATAATTTAATATTAGTTATATATATTTATTTATTTATAAATCTGAATTAATATGAAATTACAAGTTATATATTTTAAATAATATAAATTATATATTAATATTATAATATATGATAGTAAATATTCTACATATTAATATGTTATAATTATTACTCCTTAGTAATGTTTCATAATATAAAATAATATGAATATATATATATATATATATATATATAATTATATAAATATATTATACATACATATACATAAGCATTACTATAATTTATAATAAGCTTTATTTATATGATTATATTTAATAACTTTATTAGTTATCATCTTATATTTTAAAACATATTATTTATAATTAGTTATTATTTATACAAATTTTGATATAAAACATTATAACATATAAGTTATATAATTAATTTCATATATATATAATTATAGATGAAGTTTATAAATTTTAATATTATAATTTGTAAAAAAAATGATAAATTTTGAGTCTATTAATTCAAAACCAGACCAACCAAACCAATTATATGTTTGGTCGATTTGATCTTCTATTGTATTTGATCAGTTTTTTTAAAATGATTGATTCATTTAGTGTTTAGATATGATAGACCAAACCACTCAATCCACAAATTTGCTTACCTTTAGGCTTATGCAAGTAAAACTATGAGTGCCAACCGTGTAGTCAAGGCAATAATGAGACTTCTAAAGTTTAGTTTCTAAGTATGTTTCAATAAAGATTGGAATTACCACTATTTCTTTAGATAGATTAACACTATTTCTAAGTTCAGTTTATTGCATTTTGTTTTAAAGTCAATCTCATGTTTTTAAATTTTAAATTTAAAATCATTGAGTAAGATTAAAAATTTATAATTATAAAATACTCCTACTCTTTAAATTTTAATCAAAATTTCAAACGAATTTATTAATTTTTAAAATAAACATTTTAGCTTAAAAATGTAAATACCGTAAATAAATAACATAAAAAAGTTAAAATATTTTATATTAATTTAAAAATTATTATATAATATAATTAAAAAAAATAAAGAGCACCGATCAGTTATTTTGTTCATTCTTATGTCTTTATGTCAAGGATGCTATATCATTAAAAGCAAACCGGTTTAAGTTGGTGCATAGTAGAATAAGTCGGTTAATTTAATTTGGTTTTCAATTTGGACAGCGACAGGTACAAGTGGACAAATGAAAGTTTTAAAGAAAGCAGCACCGTTGCCAAACTGAACTTGCCAAATTGGAAATGGATAAAGACAATCTCCACCATCTTTTCTCTTTGAGAAAACAAAAAAGAAAATTCCATTTTGAGATGAAACAACCACTTCGTACTATATAAAAAAAAAAAACCTAGTATAATTCATTCCAGGCCTGGGATGGGTATATTTAAAAGAGGAAATGCAGTTGTGGAAACCCTATTAGAACAACGTTTGGGTTTTCTATTAGAATTGTAGCAGACTGAGGCATATCACATATGTTGTCTCACATGGTTCGGTAATAGTCGATCATCCATTACAATTTATCATTTGCTATTTTATTATAGATTAGTCAACTAAATTTTGGGTCTTTCTAGATTGTAATCACTGTTTATTTATTTAATTTTTTTTTTATAATTTCAAGTAACGTCAATCAACCAGCTCGCGTAGCTTGCAAATGTCAACGAACATTACACGAGCAAGCCAATTAGCCAAAACCATCCCGACACGTTTGCGGATAATTATCGGGAAGAAGTTACGCTTAAGAAAATGATAGGGGAAATGTTTATTTATTTATTTTTCATTATAGTGGAATGTACGGCACAAAATGTTTTGCTTGGGCTTCGCCGAAAACACTAGATGGTCAGCCTTACCATCTCCAACTGCTCCATCCCCTCCCGCTACTTTATACGTTCGATAAAAACAAAGAACAAAGGGGCAGAAAATGACTTCCTTTATTGTTCTTTTCCTTCCAAGTTATTAAGTTTGATGAATCCATTCACTTCAGGCTTTGAGAAGACTCCTTCAACAAGTGATACATGAGCTGTAACTTACTAGTACAAGTTATATATCACCATCACTTTGCAGGTTGCAGCCCTTCTGTCCTCGGCTTGCAACCATAGATAAAACTTATCTGTGATTATTCCTGCACACAATGTCCTTCGATGTGTTAGTCAATATCAATCTTACTGATGCACAATACCCTTGAAAGTCGGGATCATCAAAATATTATCTAGATAATCCTTACGTAGATCAATGATGAAAATCTGCCAAATCAGGATGAGATAATATTGCTTAAAAAAATAGATACACTATCCCAGGAGGATCCCTGAGAAACATCGTGCTAGATGAAGAATGTTTCATACACCTATACAAAAAGATAGGTCTCATATCTCAGGGAACCAATCATAACTGTAAGCCTAAAGGCTTCCAACATGTGGTTTACTTGTATTTTATTTTTCTTCACTACATTAGCACATATGCAGTGAATACATGTTTACCGGTACAAAAAACCCCAAATCCTGGGAAAAAGAAAACTCTCTTAACTCTTCAATTGCAAAAATAACTCTCCTGTCACTTTGTTTCTATGGCCCAAACAGCAGGCCCTACCAAAAATAATATAAAATGCAAATTTTTAATATATATTAGTCATTCTAACACCAGTATCCTCATCTATGGAAATTAAGGGCAGTTCAACTTCTTGCAGGAAAGCCTTCTCACCTCTTCTTGTTTTTCTTCCTTCCTTTCACTTGTCTCTCTAAACTTTTAAGCCTCTGACTGATAGCCGAAGAAGAGGATGTTATTTGGTTTGATACTTTCGCTGGTTCAACAGGTAATGAGGTAGATTCTTGTGTTGCTGGTCTGCCTTGTTTGACAGCTTGTTTGAGGGCTGCAAACAGATCAACAGAAGGCTTTTGTGCAGCACCTGGTGGTGGCTTAGGTATTTCAGGAACACCTAAAGCCTTCTTCACCCCCGGAGCCTTGAGCACTGCAAAAATCAAATTTTCAAGGGAAAAGATAGACATGCACAGCAATTTCAAGAAAAAAGTAAGTCATGTCTCATGGTGTTTATTCTAAGTAAAACAAACCGGGAATTTATGGACTCACCTAGTCCATAGGTGAGGGAAAACAAATTTGATGTAATCCAATAACAAAATATGGCCTGTAGATAAAAAAGAGATCAAAATTATCATCAGTATGTAAATATTCACAGGAAGTAACAGCACCCAAAATTTAAGTAGCAGATCTTTAAAACTGGGTTCCAGATTTCTAGTTGAAATACAGAGAGCTCACAAATGGCACTATTTGCACATACTAGCAAAATAGTATACCAGCTTTTTACAGTAGGCAATGCATATGGAGTGTATGAGCTTGTTGAGGGAAAATGTTATATAAAGCCAAGATGGCCTATTTGACTTGGAAAAATGTTAATATAATCTTGACAACTGATGATATACAAAAAAATGTGCTGAAACCAAAAAACAAAGTGGTGAGTATACCTTTGGGAAACTCATGGTAAATGGAATTGTCAGAGCAGCTAAAACCCTAGAGACATTTTTTATAGTTCCAGCAGCCGGATTCCCTTCCATACCTTCTTGCATGTTGCACTGAGAAAATATAGCAGTTAATTAAAACTGATTAAAAGAAAAAAAGGCATACTGTAATACAATTAATGCTTTAATTTAATCCATAAAAAGGAAGCTTACCTCCACTGTTATCAAAAAACTAAGGGCTGTCAAAACTGGAAGAATATATAAATCATCTGGAGTAGTAAGATCCATAAACCAATACGCTCCACCACACTTAAATGATGGCACTTTCTCAGCCATGTTTGAAATCTGGATAAAAGACAAGTCACAGAGAATAAATCTAAACGTACCACATTCAATTCTAAGACATAAACCAGAAATCTTTCACATAATGTTATTACCAACAACATTTATCTTACAGCAAGGAAAAAGCTGATAAAGATGGGACCCTGAATAAACAGCCCTTTCATTGGACTAAACGGAGTCACACCATATCTGCAGATATTAAAAAAAAAAAAAACCAATGAAATCATCTGGGAAAACCAGTTTAATGACATTTAGGTGAATCACTATATCAAGCGCATTCCTGGTCAGCCAGAAATTAGACATATATCAAGAACTGAACTATCATCTAAAACACCTCATGTCTACTGACATTTGTTTCTAACCTCGTATATATAGAATTAAATCATAGAGTAACCTCCACGACAGATTTAAGAGAAATGGTAACAATATGAACCTATCATGACTTTAGACTAAGATGGATACCCAAGCTTGTTTTGTGTTGGAAGGAATAAAAATAACACTATAGATTAAATTAAGAACACATTTGAATCAATGTGAAGCTACTGACACATTTTTCCTTAACCAATGCCAGATTATAGTGTAAAATAAAAAACCAGGGCCCTTAGCAAAGTTGTGAAAAGCCATTTAGCTGATTTTGGTGACTGATTCATGGAGCCAAAGGGTATGCAATCTATTTTTATGAAAAGTACTCTCAAAAGGCAAATAAGCTTGTCTTAATTGAAAAGTTGCTTACTCATTGAAAAGCTTTTTCATTTCCTTTTGACCTTCAGCTACTGTCAGGGGATCCATACCCTGCAGAAAAATAGGTAAAAAATTGTTTAACTTTATTTCATACTATTGTAAAAGAAACATATACATCCATGTAATCAGAACATGCTCCAAAATTATGCAGAACAGCAAATAACAGCATGCTATGCACAGAGTGTAGATGGTTTCAGAAATAATAACACAATCACAGAAGAAGCTGGTATTAGACCTTGCTTTGCATCTGCTCCTTGATTTCCTCCAAGCGTGGCCTCAATAGCTGCAGGATAAACACAAATTACTATAGACATAGACCAATAATTAATGACATAGAAAGATCTTTTTCATCTTTCATTTTTTTTATAATCAAGCTATAAAAGAAAAAGAGCAGTTTCTAAGCTGCAAAACTGAAGCCACTTACAAGGAGAAAGAACATCTAGAGAAAGAGACATAAGTTCCCTTACTTTGTCCACGCCCATGGCGTAGTAGGAAACTGGTCAATGGATAACTGTTGCATTCATACTATGCTAACTTGAATTTTTTTGTACAAAAAAGTAAAACTAGTCAATGTAAAGCTAGAAGAATAAGATGATGTCTCCTAGTTATTTCTTTTTCCTTTTGCACTATTAAAAAGGTCTGAAGGTAAGATCCCACATCATCCATATGTCACTAGTATTATTACTAGACAAGAACACAATTCACTTTACCAGGTTATCCAGTATTTTGATATTATCAGTGGCTTCATAGGATCAAAACAAAAAATATACTCAATTCATCAAAACTTACACACTAATCATTAAAACAATGTCTTGTATATAGACTTAGGTGCTACTACAAAACTAAGTGAAGTATACAAAGCACACTACAAGTAAGAAGAACACGAGAAAGGAAAAAAGAAACAGAAGCAAGTATAATTACACACCGTAAATTTTGAAGTAGCTTTAAGTTGATTTATCAGAAGTGGAATAGTTGCCCCTCGAATCAAAAGGGTTGTCACTACTATGGAAGCCCACCTGAAATAAATAATAAACCAACAGTATTAAGAGATTAAAAGAAATACTTAACAAAAAATAAAAATTCGGAAAAAGGTTCCATTTTCAACATTGCACATCATTAAAACCTGGAGGTTAGCATAAAACATGAAGTCACAATATACATATTGCATAAGATACACTGTGCAGATTCACTTCAGGATTTACATGTCATCATCTTGCAAGTTATAAATTTCATCCAAACACATACAAGATAACAATAATAATAATAATAATAATAATAACAATTTCAACTAGAAAGTTAAAGAATATATTATGGAGTGATATAGCATGCAAGTTTTAATAAGCATTCCATACATAGGAATCCTTATATTTATAGCCTTGATAGGTACCGCACTCTCTGCTGTCACCCTTTTGTCATTGAAATATAGCTCATGTAAATGGTATCAGCATCAGTTTTGAAGCCAATTTATTGAGTCACTTATAACGTAAAGAAGTGATAATTCAACAAAATGACTTCGCAATGCAATATCATTGCCCATGCCATGCGTTCTTGGGACATTTTCATAATTGCAAAAATACGAAATAACTAAAAGCAGCAACTTACCAGGGGAAGCCAGTAAAAGAATGAACCGTATCAATAACATGCTGCAAGGCAGCAACCAGAAACCAAGAATCAGCAGCAGCAATGGCAACCTCATTAACAGCAGAAGCCGCTGCACTCATATCTGCCCCACCACCATTAATAGCAGAAGCCGCTGCACTCATATCTGCCCCCCCACCGATGGTTGTAGACATATATCGACAAAAAGACATGCCAGAGCTTGGATGCAAAGATAGTTGGGAACATATTCTATCTTGGAACAACACACCAAACCCTGAGGATGAATTACTAAACCCAGTTCCAAAATATCTATGTTGAACAAAATTACCGGGTTTTTCTTGAGATTGGGACTCGTTTAAAGATTGATTTTTACGGTCATCTTCATGGAGAACGTACGCAAATGATGGTCGATATCGTCCAGCTATTAGGGTTGCTCTATTGGAAAGGCTACGCGAAAAAGCCATTGATACGAAGAAGAAAAATTCCTTTCAGTACTGTTCCAATTGAGTTCAATTAAGGCAGAGAAAGGAAAGGAGAGAACGCCGTTGTCGTCGCCACCACCGGCACGGCCTAAAGCCGGCAATAGCAATTAGGTTCTGTCGAGGGAGGCTAGAATTTTCTAGAGAGAGCCGAAACTGGAGGCAGGAGGAAGAGGGAAGTGAAAAAAGAGGAAATGATAAGAAAGAGGGAACCGTGGCCCGAAAGGCCAAGGCCGGCAACAGCGCCGGGGATCGAGGAAGTGAGAGAAAAACGAGAGCAAGGACCAGGTCGCTAGGATTAGTGGCAGAAGAAGAGGACAGGGAAAACAAAGAAAAAGGGTTTTTCAGCTAGGGTTAGGCTTTAGGTCATTTTGGGTAAAAAGGAAGACGAAAAAACAAAAATAAAGGAGAGAATGGAAAGAAGAGTTGGGCCGGGTCCACCCAAACCCAACCCCGATCAACTTTCAGCCTAGCAGATTTGGGTCAAACCCAATAAATGCTTGATCTGCCTGAAGTCGTATAAACCAAATACGAAAAATATGAATCAACAGATAGGAGGCACGTAAAAAATTAAGAATGGATAAATATCATATAAATCGAGAACTATGCGGATCCAATTGAGGTATTTTTTCAACCTATTGTTGTAATTTTTATTTATTTATTTAATTCTACTTAAATTAAATTAATAAAATTACTTTAAAAAGGAGTAACAATAAAAAATAAAATAATTAATTGAATAAATTTAATAAAAAACTATTTGGGAAATCTCCTAAAAATGAGAATTTTAGAGAAAAAATTATAAGCAACATTTTTTAAAAAATTTTTTTACTTGAAGAATAATTATGGATGCTTACCAAAAGTATTGAGAGATCCCAAAATTATTTTTATAAGATAGATTAATTTTAAATAATTACAAAGACATAAGATAAAAAAGTATTAATTAAAATTAAAAATAATTTACAAAATTACATCACTAAGTCTCTCTCTCTATATATATATTTGATCATTAGAATTGAAAATTTTTTTTAATTCCTTCTTTCTATCCTATCTTTGTATAGCTATAGCACGATCAATTTGCACTGCTTAAGTCCAAAAGCATATATAATTATATCCTATCAAAGATAACTGGCCACAAAGCTAAAAAAGATTATTGGACTATCTTATAGATATTAAATATTCCTAAAGCAATGCAGCTAGGGATTGAAGAAAGAAGATTCAAAAACTTAGGATCTTTCCTGGCTTCTCGAGTGTTCTCTGCTTTTGGAAATTCATGAGAAAGCCATGGTAGCTGAAGTAATTGATATGCAGATTGCCAGATTGGCAATGTCCCTTTGCAAGATTGGCCGATATTCAAATGCTGTTTGTTGCATTATTTTCCCAATGGCCGCACCGAATCTGATCAAAGGAATAGAACTGTGATCAAATGTGCAGAGATGGGGAGTCTCTCTCTTTAATAGGAGGACATAACAATGGCTACAACATAAACTTTTTATAACTTGAGGAAATATTCCACCATGGTTGCATGAGATTGAACAGTTGAGAAAGGTGTAACTCCGAAGGTAAGTGGAAACAAGATCAGCTTCCTACAGTATATTTTATTTTTGTTTAAACCAATCAAACTTGTTTCCTTGTGTTCTGTATTTCTCCCATCAACTCACCATTAATTCTTTAGGTAGCAAGTTCCTTCATGGGGATTTTAACGTTTTCCTCGTTGGTTCGGTGCTCCCAATTCCAAGTTCATGGATGAGGAAACAGAGTCAGTGCAAAGCATGAACCTAGCGATAATCAACGGTCACATGCAGAGCAACTTTATAAAATTTCAAAGGAAAGATCATCTTAGTTTGAACGCTTTTTCCTTTTCCCCTGTATTAGAAATTTAGAATACTGAAATTCAATAATTAATCACTTACTGTGAGAGCAGAGCTCTCTGGGGTATTACGACATAATGGACATGTAGCATTCAATTTCAACCACTCATCAATACAAATAGCATGAAAATAATGCTTGCAGTCTGGAATAGTCCTTAATGTCTCTTTAGCTTGGTACTCGGAAAGACATATCGGGCAAGTGTTATCGTTAATCCTTGGCAATCGCCGGCTTTCACCTAGCAATGTTATTGGGTAGGCCTCAATAGTCGGTCCGTCGAGACCTTTTGCAACACTATCTAATCCTGGGGAGACTGAATTGGAGAATGTTTCCGGGTTGGGCTGTTGGTGATGACTGTGTTCGTCAACCTTGCGCCGGAGGTAAATTACCAGGCCGAGGACGAACAAGAGGGGTATTCCCACGCCAAATATAATGCCGTATTTAGCACTTTTTGGAAGACCTAACATGAAAATGAAAAAAAGGAAAAACACATGTTTAGTTAATGCAATAAATTGTGGGTAGACAATAAATAATGAGACATGCATGTTGGCTACTAGATGTGGAGAAAAACTTTGACCAGCCCTAATTCTTTGATGCCTAGGGCAGCCTTGCGTGTTTGTGGGTGCATGACAGCGATGCCTCACCAATGGACTGAGACCTCAATTGCAATTTGAAATTTGCCTCTGTTCACCTAACTGTGAAACATGTGCTCATGTTAATCAACTGATGATGTTTCCATGTCTAGCTTTTCCCTATGGCCATTGCTAATCAGATTAACCAACATGTTTTACTGCAAATTAGAACATACCATTGCTAATACCACCAAAGCATCCAACGTCCAGACCCGTATCTCTCTTAAACATGCAAATCCCTGATCTGCGTTCGCACAACAGGCAGTCAGGTTCGTTCCATGTCAACCTGATACCATAGCCAGGCTCCGACCAACCTGTCCAGGATAGTGGTACCAAAACCGTTGCTATCTCCAAACACGATGTCGACAACGATGTAGACGAATCGAGAAGGTCAACCGGTATAGCCACGACGGAGAAATTACCGCCGCTAAGACAAGAAATTAACCTTGCTTCAGGTAGATCTGTCGAGGCAGCAGAGGAGCAATTGAAAAAGGTGTAGCTTCGAGGATACAGCAAATCAAAAGGAGTGCCAGACAGATTAAGTCCGTCAAGGAGACGTTTTGGGGCACAATGATCTGGGTCGTTGATCCATATATTTTGGTAAGTATAGTCGATGTACACGACAGTGAAGTCACCGGAAAAAGGAAGCGTAAGGACAGTTTGATCTTCGTTTTTGCATGAGAGATTGAAGCGGGGATAGCCACATCGATCAGGTTGGTTGTTGAGACGGAAGGGGAAGCGAATCAATTCAATCCCGCATGAAGCACCGCAAATTTCAACGCTCGTTGATGGTTGAAGGAAGAGCAAGAGGAAGGAGGAGAAGATGAAGACGATTTCCAAGAGAGCCATTTGGTGCTAATTCAAAACTACAAAAAGAAAGCAAAAAACACTGTGTGTTTCCTTTTAAGCTTCGTAAGATTGTACCCTGGGTGGGCAAGGTCAATATTCGTGACTACAAAACTACAAAAACTGAAGTTAGAAAAATTTTATAGTTAGCCAGATGATCCAAAGAAAATAATACATATATGTATTTATGTATGATATTTTCTTGGAAGCAGCTTTCCTGTTATTTATGTAAAATAGTTCTAGGGGTTAAATAACAGTTCAAAAGGAATAAGACAAAATCCGATGTGGACATCTTAGAATATTTTGACAATTACGTAGCAACCGTAGCAAAAGATTTTTTTTTTTCATTTTGAAAGATGATTTTATTTGTTTTAGTGACTCATATGTTATTTCAAGTCTTTTGTTTATTGCGATAGACTTTTCATAACATAATAATTGGTCTAAGCAATGAAAATTTATATGCTTACAAAAGAGACTGCACAAAAACCATCGACAATGAAAAGCAAAATCCTGGCCTTTTGGGTTTGATTTCAATGTTTGGGAGGATTGATCTACTATTATTAGTTTTTCAATGTTAATATTCTTCCATTTTAACTAGGCACACTAGACATGTACTTGCACTCGTACAGAAACAAAAGCTTATTATATTTGTCATACATATATAGTAGGTGCTGCATGTACCAACATAAATTTATTATTCTCATTTGATATCTCGTTTGGTACCTTTTTTATCACTTTACATCAAGTGCCTTCTTTCTAATTTTAATTGTTACAATCTTGGAGCATGTCAAAACCCAATTCTGATTTTTCCATGGTCAATACAATACAAACATGTTATAGCAAAAAAAAAAAATTGTACAAATAATAGAAACCATCTACGGTGGCGGTGAGGACGAAGGGGATAATGTAGAATGGTTGATCAAAGCGGTCTCTTGATCTGGCGTATTGCGACAGACAGGGCATGATGCATTTAGTCTAAGCAACTTATCTATGCAATCAGCATGAAAGTAGTGATCGCAATCAGGTATGGTTCTTATTATCTCTTTGGCTTTGTAGTCCGATAGACATATTGTACAAGTATCATCATTAGGCCTTGATAGCCGGCAGCTTTCACCAAGCAAAGTAATTGGATAGGCTTCAATCCTTCGTACAGCGGCAGCCATTTGCGGTTCAGCAAAGCTGGAGATTTCGACATTGGAGTGGTGGCGTTGATCTTGACGACCAACTTGGACATTGTAATAAATCAAAAACACCACAAGGAAGAAGATGGGTGTTCCCACAATAAAAGTTATGGCATATTTGGTACCTGTTGTAAGACCTTAAAATTAAATTGAATTAATGGATGAACTTACGAAAAATTTGAAAGATGTTTTTCAACTCTAAGTAATTAAATTAAGCTAGCATAAATCTGAAATCTATATACTAGCCAAGATAAAGAGCACGAAGTCCTACATGCTTCTCTCTTTAATCACCTTAAATTTGTTCCCGAAATTTGAGAGTTCTCTTCCTTCTTAATTAATCTGTTTTTTCATATTGTTTCTATCAGTAAGTAAAGCACAATCACGCTTGCTATGAGAAAAAAAAATGGCAAAAATATCATCTGAGCAACATGGTTTTATTTAATAACACTAGACCAATGGCTTGCAATTCTCCTTGCAGTGTTTGCTTCTCAATTAACAAAAGAAAACTGAAGAAACGTGTAATCAAGGCCCGCGAATAAAGATTAGTTTTGTAAGTTACTTGAGCATAAACAGTTTAGACAGATAATCCAATCAAACGAGACAATTAGGAAGCTGATCATGATGTTTTAGATTAATTCAATAGTTTAACTGTAGCTGATGTTGAGCGTTTGACTGTACAATTTATTAATTGGAAACAAAAGAGAAGTCATGTTTGTTCACTTCTTCTCGAAAGCTAGAAACCATTAAGCACCATTTTGTTTATGCAGTCAATCAATTCTTCTCGAAGGTCATCTTGTTTTCATTCTGCATTGCATATTAATGAGATAAAGCAAAATAACATTAATGTGCATCATCATCATGATTTTGATCAAAGCCTTCCATTGCATTACTCGCGACATAAAGGACATGCTGCATTCCGTTTAAGCCACTCATCTATGCAGTTAGCATGAAAATAATGCAAGCAACTTGGTATACTCTTAAGAGTGTCCTTGGCTTGATCGAGCAAGTATTGTCATTAGGTTTTGGTGACTGTGGACTTTCCCCGAGCAACGTTGTTGGATACATTTCAATTGCCCGTTTGTCGAGACCCTTTTTCACAGCAGTTGATTGTAGGATAGTTGAGTCGTTGATTTCAGTGTTGGCGAGGCGCCGGCTACGAATACAACGCATGATCATGCTTGGAATGCAGATTACAAGCACGAGGATGCAGAAGACAGAAATCATGCTAAAAAACATGAAATACTTGGCAATTCTCGAACTACCTGCTTTAATGCAAATTACAGAAAATTTAATGTAATCAAGAATTACATGATTAATTTCTAGTTCTCTCTTAATTAATACTATTCATTTCACCAGAGCCATCATCCATGAAATATCATAAACTCATTCCTTTTTGGCACAAAAGCATATACAAAGCATATAATATTTTGTTTTCCTTTTTTTTTGTCTTTTTTTTTTATTTTGTAAAGCACTAACATACACCATTCTTTCGAGATTCTGAAGGTTTATAAATTTGCAAAATAATTAAAGCATACCTTGATCTATAACTACAGAGCATCCAACCTCCTGGCCTGCATGTTTCTTGAACTGGCAAGTTCCTTGATATTTTAGACACAATTTGCAATCTGGTTCTTTCCATGTTAAAATGATCCGATCACCAAGTTTTTCCCACAACTTAAAGGATTCCCAAACCGAGAGTGAAACCGTCGTTCTATTCGGGCACGTCGACGATAATGATGCGAACAGATCGAGACGATCTACGGGTACAGCCACAACAGAATTATTTTCACCACTAAGACAAGGAATAGGTCTTAGTCCAAGTTGTAACGCCGGTGCATCGTCTGAGCAGTTGAACAGCGTGAAGTTCATAAGGTAAATTTGCTCAAAAGGAGTACCAGAAGGATCGAATCCCTCGAGGAGACGTTTCGGAAGGCAACCGGCGGGATCGCTTATCCCAATGTTTTGCTGATAATAGTCTATCATTTCAACGCTGAAATCACCGGAGGATGGAAACGTGATGATTGTTTGGCTCTGGTTCTTGCATGAGAGACCGAAGCCCCGATAACCACAACGCTCTTCATCGGGTTGATTTGTGAGCTGAAAAGGGAAGTGAATCTCCTGATTTCCGCAATCTGTTATACAGCTTTCACTGCTTATTGATAGTTGAAGAAAGAAGAAGAAGAAGAAAAGCTTGAAAACCATTTTATGTTTCTTTTTCTTTAAATTCAAAGAGGAGATATGATCGGTATTATCGTTACAACCTGGAATTTATACAAAAGTCTCACTGGCCTAGTACCAAGTGGCTCTGTTTTGTACTTACTAAGAAACTACAAGAATCCTGTTTTTGTTTTCAAAGCTTTGGTTTTAATAAAATAAAGCTAGATTTGCACTGAACATTTGGCTTATTGATTGATGCATAATTCTCCTGCCTAAAGAGTAGGGTTCGAATCTCTTTATCTAAAAAGTAGGTTCGAATCTCCTTACCTAAAAAGTAGAATTCGAATCCCTCATCCCTCAATTATAAAAAAAAAGAAGAAGCTAGATTTGTGAGTGCTAAGCGTTGAGAAAAAGCTGTAGAACTTATATTAATCAGTTAACCCGATGAGAAATTAGTGAGACAAATTCAAGGCTGACCTTGGAATTTATATAGTAATCAATTCGGCAGCTAATGTGATAAAATTTGATTCCATGCTGACTAAGTGATTAGAAAATAGAATTAAAACAAATAACAATTTATGTTTGGTTCTGGACATAAGTCAAAATGTATGTCTAGACTGTATAAATTTAGTCTGCCAGATCAATTCCTTTAGCTAAGCCGTTTTGGTTTAATTTAGAATCTTCTTGTTCATGAGGGAAGAGTGATAAAGACCATCTTGTCTTTTAAACGGTATTTTATGCGTGAATTAAGATCAAGAAGTAGACAACTTGGAATTAACACCCCCATTTTTCCACGAAATACCTTAATAATCTTACTCAAACAAAAAATGGGAAAGGCATTCATCCGAGGTGCAACCTGGTTTTAACTGTTCCCTGTCTGTATATGCTGTGGCACCATCGAGGGGGCTGTCCCTCTATTGTGTCTTACTGCAACACTACCTTTAAAGGGTACTTTTTTTACTTGACTTCAGCAGTAATGAAATCTGATTTTAGCCTTACCAAAAAAAAAATGAACGAACGGGAGGAAGTGTGATAGTTTTTGTGAATCTTGTTTGTCCCCCGCGGTGCCCTGTTACGTTTCAAACCCAGATTTCTTACTAGGACATGAGTTTATCAGGCTTTTGTTGTCTGTGAGGGATGTACATGCTGTAAAAAGTCATCGGCCCACAAAGATAGGTGAAAGACTTGTAGCAGCAAGTTGTAACTCTTTGTTTGAATGAATACAAAGATTTATATACTATCTTGTTTATTAACTGCGACACAAAGGGCACGTTGCATTTCGTTGAAGCCACTCATCGATACAATTAGCGTGAAAGTAATGCAAGCAACTAGGTATGGTTCTTAGAGTCTCTTTGGCTTGGTACTCTAATAGACATATCGGACAAACGTTGTCGGTTGATTTTGGTAATTGCAGACTTTCATCAAGCAACGTCGTGGGATACATCTCAATGGTAGGCATGTCCAGACCCTTTGCGACAACAGTTCGCTGAGGGGTATCGGGGTTAGACATGTCGGCGTTGGGTACTTCGCCGTGATGCTTTATCTTGCGGCGGACGTAAATTATAAGCCCGAAGATGTTCACGCCAGAAGCCACAACGAAAAGCGCTGCGTACTTGGCACTTGCCGGAAAACCTGAAAACCCAAAATTAAATTCAAGTGAGTTTTACATGCTTTTATTTCTTTCTTTTCTTTGGTGCCACTGTATTATTCATTGACCAATGACCATCTGTTTTAATTAAATTCCTTTGTGAACTTTATCAATGAACAACTAGTAATGCCATTAGCCACAACTCATTCCAGAAATGTTCTAAATTTAATAGCAAAAAATAACCATTTTTCTGGGTAATTTTTTTTATTTGATTGTTTGATTTGCTATGCACAACCATTCCTACGAGAAACAGAAGTTTTATTTGCAAAAATTAAAGCTTACCAGGATACAAAGGTTTGAAGCATCCCACATCCAAACCCACGTTATTGGTGAACTGGCAAATCCCTCCCATGCTTTCACACAATTGGCAATCGGGTTCTTTCCATGTTAACGTGATAAAATCACCGAGCGAGTCAGAGGAAGCATCGGCTCCCTACTCGGGTACAAAAACGTTGCTCTCTCCATACACCCCGACATGTTGGAGACATGGGAAATATCAGTCGGTAAAGCCACGACGGAATAACTTTCACCACTAAGATAAGAAATCGGCGTCGCTCCCGTTCGGAAAATCGGTGAATCGGGTGTGCAGTTGAAAAACTTGAAGTTTCGAGAGGGGAGTGGCTGAAAAGGAGTGTGCGAGTAATTGAATCCCTGAAGGAGACGTTCCGCGGTGCAGTCACTGGGGTCGCTTATCAAAACAAGTTGCGATAAATAGTCGATGGATTTGACTCTGAATTCACCGGAGAATGGAAAGGTTAGGATTTTTTGGGTTTCGTTTTTGCATTGGACGGTGAAGCCGGGATAGCCACAGCGGTTCTCTGGTAGGATTGTGATGATCTGAAAAGGGAAGCGAATTGGCACCGGTCCGCACCCTGTTTGGCATCTTTCATCATCGCTTCTTGATGGTTGAAGAAAGAAGAAGAAGATCAAGGAGAAGAAGAGTTTGAAAGGAGCCATTCTTTTCTTTGCTCAAGAAGAGATTGAGATTCTTGTTATTGCATCTCTCGCCATGGAGTAGCTTTAGCTAAACCAAGTCTCTCTGTTTTATGCTTCTTTTAAACTATGTTAATTAATATGTTAGCTGTGTGTGGTAAGGATTGAATACAAATGGGAAACCTGTGGAATTTCTATTATTCAGATAATCCAATGACAAAGAGACAAATTGGAGACCCTGCATTTAACAAATTCATCAGTTAATGTGAAGAACTTGGTCTTAGCCTGACCGTTTCTTAATTGGAAACAGAACATTAAAACTGAGCACAATAGGTTAATGATCTTAATTTTTGGTCTGTCAAAACTCCAAAGTCATATTTTACAAGACCTTGATTTCAACACATCATTACATATTAACTGAGTTAAGATCAAGAGAGTACAAATTGTACATCGTTATGCTTTGTAAGACCATCGTGTTTTCTACACAACATGATACACGATAACTATAAGTAGAAAATACACTAAAAATATGTTTGGCCTGATTTTTTTTATATTAAAATTTATTATAAAGTTTTTATAAAAAATAATAATTTTTAAAATTAAATTAAAACTATTTGGTAAATTTGCTTTTTATAAGCTTTTTTTTATAGATAAGCTGTTTGGTAAAACATTTTATATAAACTTTAATTTTGATTAAAATTACTATAAAATGTATTTAATAAATCAAGTAAAAAAATTGAATCAAATAAAAAAATGAGTGTGAAAAAAATTATTTGTTTTTATTTTTTTAAAATTGATTTGTAATTTATGACATTTGGAGTTAAATAAAATTAATATTACATACAATGAAGAGAACCTATTGTGGTATTAATAATGGATCCAACTAGGTCAGGAAAATCACCCATTGATTTGACAATTATTTTTTTTATTGAAATCATCAATGCTAATTTCATACAAATACAAGTCTATCAAAGTCTTGATATCCTCACTAATAAAGTTTCCAGCCATGAACAAAAAAGCTTTGACTTTTATATTTTTTTATTTTTTAATAGGTTATTTATTTTTTCAAAGAGTATGGAATTCACTACTAAGAAGTTAATTCCTGTTGCTAAAGGAATTAAAATCTATTTCAATTTTCTTATAATGTAGCATATTGTTATACTTAAAAGAGAAAATTATTTAAAATTGAGTTATCACAAACGAGTACAAATATTGATTTTTCAATTTTCATCTAATTTATCTCAATTACCATAAACCTATTTGACCAATTATTTTAATCATAATTAACAAATATTCTATAAGAAGTTAAAAACAAATAAACATCACATAATTGTCATATCTAATAATAAATTGAGAAATATCCAACAATAAAAAGAGTTTTCAAAGCCAAAAAAAAGAATGATAAAAAATAAAAATAGTAAAANCAAAAAAAAGAATGATAAAAAATAAAATGTAAAACAAAATAGAAAAAAAGAAATAATACCGTAATACAATTTTGAATTTTTTGTTTTCTTTTTTCTTAATTTTTGTAACAATAAAAGAAAACCTTAGAAGGATAATTTGCAAAAAGGGGAGAGAAGAGGGAGATCCATAGGGAGAGAGGGAGGAGGTAGTTTTTGAGAGAAGATTTTTTGTAAAAAAAATAACTCTTTTAAGAAGCTAGCGTGTTTTTTAAAAAAAAAAAACTTTTTTAAGCTCCTTTTTTAAAATTTTATTTTAAAAAAAAAGTTATTTTTTTAAAAAAAAGTTATTTTTTTAAAAAATTTTAACAAAATACTGTTTGGTTAATTTCTACTTTTAAAAAGTAAATAAGTTAAAAATAAATTAAGTCAAACAAGCACTAAAGTATATAACTACAAGACAATTTTGCTTAGCATGAACTCACTTTTTTAAAAACAAAAAAATTGATCCCCTGTAGCTTTATCAAAAGTCAATGCTTGTGGCCATCCAAATAATGATTCTCATTTTGGAAATCATCCCATATAATTAAAATTTATACAAACAATAGATAACAATCATTTTAAGAGTTTAGTGCATTAATTGCGACACAATGGGAATGTTGCATTGTGTTTAAGCCACTCACCTATACAATTAGCATGGAAGGAATGCATGCATTTCGATGTAATCCCTAAACATATTGGACAAGTGTTGTCGTTTGGTCTTTGGAATTGTTGGCTTTCGCCTACGACTACGGTAGAATACATTTCAAAAGTTGATCTACTAAGACCATTTCAGCTGATTTCACGGTTGCTGATGTGTTAGAGATTTCAGTGTTGGGATCCTAACGATGACTGCTGTCACCCTTTTGATTATACGTCCGATGATGCAAAAACAGATCGAGTTTCCTGCTGCAGCTACAAGCATGGCAGTGCCACGTTCTGCATTGCTTGGAAGACCTGAAATGCAAATTAGATTAAGTTAGAACTGAATGGCTAGGACTTCCTAGCTAATCAAAAGAGAAAACAATTTACATTTTTCTTAGCGAGTAGCTATCAATGAAGTAGAGGCGGCAACTTTAGTCAAATCCTATTCTCAAAACATTAGAACCTTTTTTTGTTTTTGGATATATGGCTCTTTGAAACTTTCACACCATTGACAATTCGGCTCTCTCCAAGTTGTTGTGATACGATTGTCAAGATACTCAGACATGAAGATAACGACAGGAAATCTTTGTCCTTCCGTATGGGGAATTGGTGTACCGGATGAGTAATTGAGAATCGTGAAGCTTTGAAGGCAGAGTAGCTCAAGAGGAGTACCAGAAAGATCGAATCCCTGAAGGCCACGTTCTGCAATGCAATCACTTGGATCGCTTATCCAAATATATTGCCACATGTAATCGAGGATTTCGACCTTGAATTTACCGGAAAATGGAAACCTGATAATTGTTTCGTTTTTGCATGCCAGACTGAAGCCGGGATAGCCACAGCCATCGGGTTGGTCTATGAACTGAAAAGGGAGGCATAATGGACGACGGACCTGTCAGCAACCAGCCATCTTTGGTGGCTTGTTGATGGTTGAAGAAAGAAGAGAAAGGAGAAGAAGAAGAGTAGTTTGAAAGCAGCCATTTCATGCTTTTTCTTTTCTTTTATTCGATTCTAGAATTTGTAGTTAATACCAGCCTAATGCTAAAGACTGAGCGGCTCCATTCTATACTTACCGAAAACTATAAACATTCTGGGTTTTTTCCAGCTTTGGAGACAACAAGTAAGCAGTGAGTTAAACAAGAATTAAGGCTGTAGAATTTGTATTAGTCGGATAAACCAAGTAGGAATGAGACAAATTGGAAGCTGACCTTAAAAGTTATGTAGAGATAGCAAGTTCAGCAGCTATAAGCAGAGCAATTGGCTAAGTGATCTTAATTGATTCGTTGTCTATTACAAGTCAAAACGATTACGTGACCATCTTGTTTTTCTCACAGCATTACATCTGAAGCAATATCTGATAAAGGAAAAATTAGCACCATTACAGTAATCTGGAATTTAAAGCTTTTACTGCCTTCTCTTCTTTTCCTTTTAATATGTGGATGAAATTAGTGTTCTGAGGTCTTAGCTGCATTATTTCTTGCTTGACTTGTTCCTCCCAATGACCCCTTTCCAAAAAGTAGTTTTTCTTCAGTACCCGACTATCGGTTGCTTCCTTTTGTAACATTTTGTTTACATAAATCAATACTGGAAAATTATCTAATACATTGTTAGTAAAGTTTTTAAAGTTCTGTTAACCAAGTTAGAACTTAGAAGAATATCACCAGGGGCGGAGCCTCCTTATGTGATGGGGGCCATGGCCTCCCCAAAACTTTTAAAATTTTTTTTATAACATATAAAATTTTAAAAATCTTTTATGTGTTCTTTTAATAGTTCTTCAAAATAATTTTTTATTTAATAATTAAAATAAATAAAAAATAACAAAATGATCTCAAATGTCTCCTTTAATTTTACCTTCCTTAAGTTTCTCTAAATATCTGTCTCTTTCTCTTCTCTTTTATCTTTTTATTTTTACTGTACTCTCTTCTCTATAATTTATTACCGAAACTGACTGCATTCTTCATTTCAAGAGAGGTTTATGAACTTGTTAGCTTAGACAAGGAAGGACGGAAACCACTCAACACCATTGTTTGAAATTAAGAGAAGGTAAGGTTTTCTTTTATCTTCTTTTTTCAATTTATAATATTATTTTTATTTATATATTTTTTTGTTTCTATTCTATTTGCTTATATATTCTAAGTTTTTATAAATTCTCTTTTTCAAATTTTATAAACCATGAACCATGTTCTTTTCTTTCTTTTTTGTTATGTCATTTGTCAATTCTATCTTCTACTTGCTATGTTTTTTTTCTACTATATGGGTTTTATTTTCTATGATTTTAATCTCTAAAAATTAATAAATTATTATATAATTCTCAAATATAAGTTGTAGTATTGCATTGTTACTTAAAATTTCATTAATGTGTCAATTTTTTATTAATCCTGACTATATAAGATAAAATTATATTGAATATATCTTTTTTATGTGCTTTACGTTTTATATTTAATTGAAAAGAAGTTATCTTTATATAAGAGAAAATTATGAATCTTGTCTATAATATTTAACTATTTATATTTTATTTATTATAGTTTTATATTTAGTACTATAAGTTTNTGTACCTAGATCGCAGATCTATCTTAGAGAAACATTGTGCTTCTTGTAGTTGATCAAATAAATCATCTATTCTTGGAAGGGGTACTTTTTCTTCACCGTTACCTTATTAAGTTGTCGCTAATCGATGCACAATCTAAGCGACCCATCTTTCTTCTTTACAAAAGATAGCACAGGTGCTCCCCATGGTGAAACGCTAGGATGGATGAAGCCTTTATCAAACAGATCTTCTAACTGGTCTTTAAGCTCTTTAAGCTCCGTAGGTGCCATTCTATATGGGGGTATGGATATAGGTCTAATGTCAGGGATCAAATCTATGCAAAATTCAATATCTCGCTCGGGAGGCAAACCATAAATTATAGTATTACATTGTTATTTAAAATTTCATCAACGTATCATTTTTTTTTACTTATCTTGATTATGTAAGAGAAAACTAACTTGAGTATATTTTTTTATATGTTTTACATTTTATGTTTAGTTAAAATGAAATTTTCTCAAATATATAGTATTTAAATAATTCTGATTATATAAGAAAAATTATTAATCTTATATATCGTTTTTAACTATTTATATTTTACAAGTTATAGTTTTATATTTAGTTTCGTATTTCTATTATCAATATTTTTATTTTTAATTGAATTTAACATATTAATTTTTTAAAATTTTTAACTCTTATTCAACTATATTTGCCTTTTCAATAAAATTTGACTAGCTCCGCCTCTGACTATCACATAACTTGTTATGATATATTTAAAATAATTAATAAATTAATACGATAAATAAAAAAATATGTGACAATAATTTAATTTTATTTATTAGTTGATATTTGTGATTATGACATTTACATACCATTCCCATCTAACAAAAACTAGTATAAATAAAAACTAATCAGGAACTATTTTAAATAACCCAACACAAAAAAAATGGGAAGGGCACATGTTTTTTTTTTTTTTCTATGAAAAAACCCAAAATCCATCAGCCACACAGCAAGAACTTCCCAAAACTCACATCCTCGGGGGTAACATATCTACACAGAAGCTGATAAATGTAAAATGATCTTGTCTATGCTGATAAGAGAGAAGATGATGATGAAGACGAAGAGGAGGATATTGACGGGGTAATTGGGGCAGATCCGCCAGGTGAGTTGCGACACAGTGGGCACGAAGCATTCATCTTTAGCCACGCATCTATGCAATTGGCATGGAAGTAATGGTTACACTCTGGTATAGTTCTCAATGTCTCCTTGGGCTGGTACTCTGATAAGCATATGGGGCAAGTGTTGTCGTTAGGCTTTGGAAGACGCCCGCTGTCGCCAAGCTTAGTCTTAGGGTAGGATTCAATGGTTGGACCGTCGAGTCCTGTTATGATAGCTGCCGGTAAAGGGGAGATTGATGTGGAGAATTCAGTGCTGGGGAGGTTGCGCTGACGTGCGTAAGCTCTCACTCGGCTACCGACGAAGGAAACGAGCCCAATTAGGCATAAGAGTCCTGGAATTCCAACGCCTATGGTAATACCATACTTGGCACTCCTAGGAAGGCCAGCTGCAATGTGAAACTAATTCAGGGGAAAATAGAAAAATCAAGGTCCAAGCTCTCTGTTTCAAAATATTGACCAGGGGACCGTGACGTTTTAACAACAGATCTCAAATAAAATGTTTCAGTTGTTTCGGAGGAGTTTAATTTGACTTGATGACTGGCGACATTTATGCATTTCAAAGCACCTACAGCAACGTTGATCTTTCTTTCTTTTTGCTCTGCAGCACCGTCGCCTTGAAGCTGTAAAGAATGAGACCAACACCTTTGTTTTGATTATAAAAATATGTGGACTCTAAATTAATGATCTGGGTTGCTTTCTCAACCACAAAACAGTGTCCTATCTAATGGATTGTGACAGTGGGATCCCAGGATCCTTCCAGCTGCACCAGATCATAAATTCGACTCTAGTAACGTTTTGACTTTGATCAATCATCTCTTCCATTTTAAGTTTTACTCAAAAACGACACCTTCTGATACAATTTTCTTTTTTTTGAATAGTAGTTGTTATTAAGCCGCAGCAGCCCAGGAATGCCACAAAAAGTCGGAGGCTAGCAGCCAAAGACTCTCCGTGGCATACTGCAAAACCTTCTGATACAATTTAAAAGACAGAAGATGATACTAATACAAGAAAGAACCAATTGACATCGTCATGATTTCAATGACTTAGGATCCAACTAAAACGTTTTAAGCCAATACCCTTATTCCAATTAGATATAATAGTCATGATAAACAATTTATTCTATATATATCATTAAGAATTCATGAAGTTGGTCTTAATATAAATGCAAATAAAGTGATTTGAAGTCCGCCGTTTCAGAACAGAACACAAATCATAGCGTTGTTAGTATTAACATACCTTGGCTTGGCAGATTAAAGCACCCAATTTCCTGACTAGCTCTATTCTTGAACCCACAATCCCCTCGACGTTCAACACATGACCTACAGTCGGGTTTGTACCATTCTAACCGGACCCCTTCCGCCCAGCCATACCAAGCAAATGGAACAGTAACGGTCTTTATAGAATGGCATGTAGACGGCAAACCACTGTCAGAATCCATAAAAGACTCGATTTCGTAAGCTACAACAGAGTAATTATCATTGCTAAGACATCGAATTCGCCTTAACCCAGCCTCAGCTACTGCTCCAGTAGAGCAATTGAAGAACGTCAAGGTATGCCAGACTTCTGAGACAAAAGGAGTTCCTGATATGTCGAAAGACTCCATGAACCGTTTAGGGAGACAGAAATCAGGGTCGTTGATCCATATCTGTTGGGTCTCGTAATTGATGAATCTGACTGTGAATTCTCCGGATTTCGGAAGTTTAAGAACTAGTGCTCCCGTTTTATTGCTGCAGGAAAGACCAAAACCCGGATAGCTGCAACGACCATTTCGGTTACCGTCAGGGTTCAGCCCGAAAGGAAACTTAACCCCTGATTCACCGCCTGGGCATGACGATGGACAAGTTTGAGCACTCGTTGGTTTTTGAAGGAATAGTGAAAAGCAGAGGAGCCACAGAAATGTTAGGTGAGGCATCTTGCTGCTTGAAGAAGAACGTTAACGTGCTAAGGCCTTGCTCCGGGATTTAACTAGCTAGCGGCCCATGGCATAGAGGCTTTCAAGTTAGGACTTCAGAGATGATTGGCGTGGAACTTTGGATGGTTTCTCTATAATTGGAAAGCGGTGCAGTTTTTACAATTTGGTTTATATGTCTCAATTGGACAAGTCGATAAACTGATGTTATTTTGGGAATTTGGTTCTTTTTAGTTTCATTTTTTTTGAGGTGGTCAAGTTCTTGTAACTGTCAAAGGAAGTATACCTCTTCTCCCCTTTTCCACCGACGTTTGTTTATTTTTTACTTAATTTGTTAAAAAACTTTTCAATTATTTAAAAAATTTCAAATAAATATTTATTTTTTATTTCATTTAATTAAATATCTATATTTTTTTTTAGGACTATATAAATTCTAATAACTAATTATGGATTAATTATCATGACTCAAAAAATAAATGGTGGAATATCATGTGAGCATGTTATTATGTCACAATAACATATTATTTTGATTTATGATAACTAATTTGTTAATCATAATCATTATTTAATTCAAAATAAAAATATAAAAATTTAATTAATTAAAAAATTAAATATTTTAATAATTTAAAATTTTTTATTTTAAATTTTAAATTTATCTTATAAGTATTTGCAATTGGATTATTAGATTGTTGACATAGTCAAACAATGTATAAACCTAGCATAGAGCAAGATGCTAGTGGGAAACTTAATATGATAACTAAAATAATGGGTTGGGTCTTTAAGAATTTATGAATATTAAAGTGTATTAATTATAGGTTTGATAATTTTGTAGAAATATATAAAAATTGATAGTTAAGGTATTCCCTGAAGTTTCACCATGCATTTAATAATCGGCTGTTTAAATCAGGCTTCCACACCCTTTGAAGATCTTTTCGTCCGATTGCAAAGCAAATAGTAAACAAACATTGACATCTAATTAAAAAATTAATTAGTCAAAATAATCAACAAAAAATTACAAAGATGGTAACACGTTAGTATCATGAGTTGAGGTTACCATAGCATACCAACGGTTTAGATGTTCTCGCTACAAGTGTTCGATAATGGATCAACAAGAGAATTTGATTTATTTTTTATATAATATTTAAAAATTTTAAATAAATTTTTATTTTTTATTATATTTAAATAAAATTTTAATTTTAATTTTAAATCAAATAAATTTTTAATTTTTATTTTGAATCGAATAAATTTTTATATTTTAATTTTAAGTCAAATAAATTTTTATAAATGTTACTTATCATTTTATATCACATAATGATAATATAACATTCTGACATGTTATAATAAATAATAACGTGACATATTAAAATAATATGATCATATTACATATAACATTTTTTTTCCTCCACATGTCAATATTATATGAATATAAAATGATAAATGATAATTTGATTAATAACAATTAATCAATCATTAATTATAAAAATTTATTTAAATAAAATAAAAATTTAAAAAAACTTGATTAAAAATAAAAAAAATAAAATTTTTAAATAATTTATAATTTTTTAATATTATATCATTTTTATTTTTCTTTCTTTCCTCTCGTTATTAGTCAACTTAATTTGTTTTCAAGTCTTTACATCCGATTAAAACAGACCAATTCAAAGTTCAAACAATGAAAAACAATATCGAAAACTGTTATGTTCATTCCTCCTTTTCTTTGTTTTCTGTTTGTCCACTTTCATATTTTCATATGTTAGTGCGCAGTAAAATACAAGTCAGAAACGTGTTGAACCATTTCGTTAAAATTATTGATTAAAAAAATGGAATTTTGTAAATTTTTTCTGGAATCGTGAATCAGTCAATGAAGAAACATAGAATAGAAAAATCAGCCAATGCATTATTAATCAAAGGTTTGCGTCATCATTGCAGCTTATTTTCTGCAGAATCGACACGGTCGCCACCTTTCTGTTTTTGCCATGTCAAGGTTTAACTATTAGGTAACATTTTGGAGTTCACCAAGATAAGGTTTGGATGGTTACTTGACATGACTTGGCGTTTATTTCTTCAAATTTTTTAATTATTAATTGTAAAATGTAGGAAGATTTACTAGAGAGAAACTTGATATTATAATTAAAAAATATAATAAATATAATTATATTCCAAACGAAGTTTATTTTCCTCCGCTACAAATTTCAAAGCATCTAGTCATGGACTTTGCGGCCAGCAAGGTCATAGTTTTGTCCGCATTGCAATCACTGCTTGACCGAATTACGCGGTAAAGATTAAAGATCAAAGCTTGCTCAGACCTCAGACTCAGAGAATAGCTTGAGCATAGGAGCCGGTCATTAAACCTGATCATGCGAATCTGCCAAATCCGTCGGCGTTTAAGCCAGCCAGCCAGCCAGTAGCCTCCATATTAAGCGAAATTGCGTCAAAACCTCTTACTCATTGGGCTGAAGCCGGTGTAGTCCAAGTAAAGTCTCCAAGAAATTTGAGTCTTGAACCACGGACTTCCGCCTGTGCGGAGTTTGGGTACTTGGGTCATATCGTTTTCAGCTTGAAAAGAAGTTGAGTTCAGTTGCGGCTCAAACCAGTACTGGACCACAAATGTTGGTATTGGAAAATCTAAATGCTGGATGGCCCATTGGACCTAAACTAAACGCCTCAACACATAATTATCTATTTCATATTTTTTTATTTCACATGTCATAAATCTTACTCTTCTAACATGAGGCCGAGAGTTTTGAGTCTTAAATTTTGATTGTTGGGATGTTTGATAAGGAAACCTCACCACATTATTGTTTATCAATATTTACCTATGAGCTTTCATGTCATGAATTTTACACGGTCAATCAACTAAGAACTTGAATTACTTATTACACTTAAAAGGCAAGCAAGTAAGCAAGTAGGTAACTAGTAATTAGAATTGTTTAAATTTGGTTTTGATTTCCATAAAAAAAACAAAAATATTACTAAAAAAAATTACTTTATTTTTTAACAAGGTGTACCATTCAAAATTGTATTTGTATCAAACAATATACTAATGTTAGTCAATTTAAAAAAGATTTGCATTTTGTTTATTAATTTATATATGGTAGTATGTTGTCATGAAAGTTACTTATAAAAGTGTCACGACAACATACATTGTCAAGTTAGGTTTTTGGAAAAAAATAATGATTCTGTGATAAAAAACGGGAATCAAGACACAAGAAAAATCCCAATTTTTTTTTATAATTCAAAAAAAAAAATTGTCCCAATTATAAAAATTTGGGGATGAATGAGAAAAAAAGAAAATACTAACAATCAACAAATTGGAGGGAACGGACCACGTAGTTTGATTCCACTAGGGCACAATTGTGGCGGGAAAATGTCCGTACGTGCTTCCTTGCCACTTTATTTTACTTGTATGTATAAACCTTACCTCCTCCTCTCTCAATTTCTCAATCCCCAAACGTTGTTCATTTCTTCTCATTTCCCACTTCGCGTTTCTCCAACAGAAATCTAAATCGCTAAATCAACAATCTAATCCCTGATCAACCGCCTTAAAATCTGTTAATTGCGAGATTAGAAAGGTAACTTTTTTTTTTCCAATGTTAGGGTTTCTGGTTATGGGGAACAACTCGAGGTTTCCCCAAACGAGTAAATAGGAATATCCGTTTACTTTCAGAAATGTTTCGCTGAGTTTCTTCTTTTTTTTTCTTCCTTTTTGCATTGAATTTCAGGTGCGAGGAGTGGAGATTTTGATATTGAGGATCCTGGTGATCTGGGGAAAATGTCGGCCGAGTTCGACGATGATGGTGAGCAGACCATGTCAATCAACGAGTATCTTGAGAGCATCGAAGAAGAAGAGCTGGTAAAAAGTTCCTTTCCCCCCCCCCCCCCCCCTCCCTCTTTATCCATTTAGGGTTTTGCTTTTGCTATTTGGGTATGAGGGAATGATTGAGTTTAGTTAGTGCTTGTTGTTTCGTCTGGTTTGTGGACATGGAAGATTTAGGACATAAGTCTTTTGTCCTGTTCTGTTTAGAAATAATAACATCAAAATTTTGTCAGCTTTTCTGGAGCAGAAATTTGGTTGAGACGACTTTATATTTGAACTATTCCGTAACATTGATTAAATTTTGAGAAAATTTCATGAGATGAAGATTTGTATTGTTAATATTACACTAGCTTAGAAGTTAGCTTGGGACCATTCAAATTTGTATTGTTAAGATTTGTACGCATGCTAGTTTGGGACCATTCAAATATAACTTATATCCTAAATTGAAATTGGGAAAGTGTTGAATGCAAACGATTCTTAAATATAAATTGAACTAGCAATTGGTTGATTTTATCGATATTGTTGTGCTTCTTTAAGCTCTATGTTTCTCGACATCACTTAATTCGTTATTTTTTTAATCTAAAGGAAGCAGATCTGGTTTTGGGTGGAGATGAGGGTGATGAGTGTACCTATTCTAAGGGCTACATGAAGAGACAGGCAATCTTCTCATGCCTGACATGCACCCCAAATGGGAATGCTGGGATTTGCACTGCTTGCTGCTTGTCTTGCCATGATGGCCATGAGGTATTTCTCCTCTGCATTATTCTTTAGTTGTATTTCTCATTCTGAATGCTAAACTTTAGTTTGTTGTTAATGATATGACTCTTAAGATGTGAGTTAAATTATGATTTATTAAAGTGGAACTTCATGTTGTGTCTTTTGCTTTCTTCAGACCATGACCCTTTGAGTTGTCTCTAATAATTTGCACTTTGTGGGGTCATGCTCCCTGTTATGGGCTGGTTTAGCAAGTTATCTAGTAGTAAATATGATGATTGATTTGGGATACGTTTCCTATCATTATGATATTCCCAACTACTGTGGCCTTGTTATGTTCTTACTCATTTTAAATTAGAATAATATTGACTTTTTTGCAGCTTCAGCATTAACCACATTAACAATTCACACTGCTAATCATTTCCAATTTCTGACTCTGCTTTTTGAGAGGGGTTTCAAGTTATATTCTTATTATCTATCCAGTTATGTGCGTTTCTGGGATCATAATGGGTATTGCTTTTTTGTATATTTGATAATGGAAGAACTCATTGATTGATTTAACAATCACAATAGGTCTTAACATCGGACATGCAAGATTTTCTTTCTGATTAGTTCTTATGGTCATTTGAAATTCCACATGCCTACTTGAGTACTGGACATAAGTCATGTATGTTATGCTGGAAATTTTACATATGCCCAACTACTCAAGAATGTGTTTATTTTAGTTCTTTTTCTTTTTATAAATGTTTTATGCTGTTAGCTTCTGTCTGCTTATATTCAGTGGAGGTTTTCATTTTTGCAATATATGCAAGGTTTTGGAGCTTTGGACCAAGAGAAATTTTAGGTGTGACTGCGGAAATTCAAAATTTGGGGAGTTCTCATGCAAGCTTTTCCCAAATAAAGATGTAGAGAATATCGAGAATTCATATAATCACAATTTCAAAGGTTTATACTGCACCTGCAATCGCCCCTATCCAGATCCAGATCTCCAGGAGCAAGTAGAGATGATACAGTGCTGCATGTGTGAGGACTGGTTCCATGAGGAGCATATCAGTCTCAACTCTCCCAATGAGGTCGGTGAGCTTTGTGCATGTCCTTCTACACGTTCATATCTTAGTTTTGTTTTTTTGTTAAAATCATTGGCAAATCTAGAGATGCCCTGTACTGTAGGTTCATGTTAATGTTTGCCATAGTTTTTCTTATAGTTATGATTGCTTGCAATGTGCTTGCTTCACCAAACTTATCTCTTTAAAGATGGGTATGGGTTCTAATTATTTGAAAACAAACGTTGATAGATTCAGTGAATATTTCTACTTGTATAAATTGTGATCATAAGTTATCAGTTTGAAGGATGTTTCCATTGACACATTTACATGATTAGTTTAGCTCAAGCTTTGCAGTGTAAAATAGGCAAGTTGAGAGGAAGAAGTGCAAAAAAGACTATCACTTAGCTGTAGTTTTTGCGCTATTCTTTGAGTTATTGCTGGGCAATGATTATGATCTGAAAATACTTGTATGACAGATTCCTAGAGATGAGGAAGGGGAGCCTCTTTATGAAGATTTCATATGCAAGGCATGCTCAGCAGTTTGTTCTTTTCTGACTCTATACCCTAAAACCATAAGGGCAGCAGGGGGACAGCCTGTTGCTCCTGTAACTACTAGCAAGGATAAAAGTGTGGTGGAAGACATCCCTCCTAAAGATGGTGGAGCTGGGAAGCTTGAAAATAATGTGTGCTCTGATTCTTCCATCAAGGATAATTTGGTTGCTGATGCTAATTGTGAATCTGTATCTGATGGCAAGAAATTTGTTCTTGGAGAAAGCTCTCAGAATGATGACAGCTCTATTGCCAGTTCACATGCTACTTGTATTCTTGGAGCAGACTCGGTGGTTTCAGAAAGTAAACCCCTTTTTCTTTCTAAAAACTGGAGAGATACCCTCTGCAGATGTGACAAGTGCTTGGATATGCACAAGCAGAAGCATATCAGTTATCTACTTGACAAGGAGGACTCAATAGCAGAGTATGAAAAAACGGCAAAGCAGAAGAGGGAAGAAAAGTTGCAGCAAAGGGAGGGTGCTGCAGTAAATTTCTTTAACAATCTTGGTCATGTAGAGAAAATGGAGATTCTGAATGGCATTGCGGACTTTACAGATGAATTCCGTTCCTTCCTGGTATGCCATTGATTGTATATCTTTTTAATAGCTAACCTTTACTGATTACATTGCAAGATAAGTTCTAGGTAAAGCCATACATATTTTTCATGTTCTTGCATCATCAGATTATTCATTTATGTATCTTGCAAAAGCAATTTACTGCCCCTAAGAATATATATATTTTGATATCTTTAGGGGTCAGTTGATCCATCAAAGGCAATCACAGCAGCTGATGTCAACCAGATTTTCGAGAACCTTAAAAACAAGCGAAGGCGTGTGTAGTAAGCTTTTTGCTGGATGTTGCTGCTCTTGCTATGAGTTATCCTAGTAGATGAAAAGAAAAAAACAGTGGGATGTTATGCAAATATTTAGGTTGTTTAAAGTTAGAATGCTCTAATGTTATGAATTGCTCTGTAGTTTGTTTTAATGACTTGTATTAACTGTGTATCTGTATTTGCTGAAGTGCTATGTCAGCAAGTACTAGAATGGTGCGCACGTGCAGGCACATCTCTATAGTAAGTATTCCTATCTCATGTAGGAAAGAACTTCTAAGCTTCCTTGTTAATGAACGGTAGAAGAGCACTTGTTTTTAACTTACTATTTAGGTAAGGTTTCTGATGTTCTTTTCTTTACGTTTTTTAATTAAAATAACCCAAGTGCTTAAGATTATGGGCCGAGTAAACATGAAGTAGTTGAGGGTTCATGTCAAATTTTTATGTTTAAACACATTGGCTTAACACGCTAGGGTCTGGCCTATAGATTTTTACGGTTTTTAAGTTACAAGTATGGTAAAAAGTGAATGTACATGTCAAGTGATTTGGGAGACTTGGTAAGAGTTTGTGCTTGATTGGGTTGGAACATGGAAGGAACGCCAATGTAGGAAGGTCTTTTTTAGTGAAGATGAACATAGAAGTCCAAGGAAAATTATTGCAAAAATGATATCAACAAAAACAATGCTAAGAGGTCTCTACGTGTCATAGCTTTTGCCCTACTTAAAGTTAAATCTTCCCACTGCTGGGCAGTTTAGCGACCGTCCATCTTGTTTTGTTCTCTTACTGCTGGAGCCAACGAAAAGTCCAAAGGTCGCGAGTCACGAGACGAACAGCCGAATCCTCCAGACTAGTCTAATTCCAATTCAAGGACAAGCTCTAACTTGATAAGCCATTCCATATATTTTATTCAAATATTGGTGAAAGCATTTGATAAGCCAAAAACAAAGTGTAAAAATCTTCTTCTAGTAAGGCCTTAATTTGGGAAGAAATTAACTTCATTTTACCTTTGAAAATTTACCTATTTCCCAGGATGTAAAAGTTAAATTAAAAAGTACAAGACCATATTGATTGATTGTTGGACATTGTAAAATTAACCCAATGCTTCTTAAATTATGAATTGTCATCCCACAACCCAAAAAAGAAGAATTTCATTGCATGATTTACATTTGTCTTCCCATATCACAGTGAATTTATTGCTGTTGCTAACCATATCGTTCACGTCGACTCTTTCCAGTCTAAAACATCAAAATTTGTCAACACCAATTTAACGAGTAGGGACAAAAGTTAGGTTGTTGTTATTTCCTCGAGGAAATGAAAAGATTTTGTTCATGTGTTTCAACAGTTAACCAGCATTTAAAATATTTGAAACCAGTCATTCCCCTACCTAATCTTAGGGAGATTGTCGACTAAACTTTTATTGCTCTGCCCATCTATTGATAGCGAAATCCTCTTCATTTTCAACTACAAATTTTCAAGTGTTTTTTGTACCCTAATTAAGGGCTGTTGTTATCAACAAAAAATACATAGCCTAATTTTATTTCTTTGAGAAAACAAAAGGGTCATTAATAATATAATTCAAACACACTTGAACTTATATTTGTCATACTTGAGTCGTAATAGTTTTATTTTTTTTTTTGTTTCCTTTGATTTCCTTGAAGGGGGATATAATAACGTCAGTGCTCTGTCATGATAGCCTCAGACTAAGAGGATGTCCTCAAATTTTCCTTCCCCTCTTTCTTAATCAGCAGTGGAAACGGTTATCATAACTGTTAGTTGGCAGTTTGTGGGCAGCTGAGATGAACCAAATGGTCTACCCATCTCCATGCATTTTGCCTCGATGTCAATGCCTTTGCAACTTGGCTCATTAATTGGAGTAGCTAGTCTAGCAAGACTAAAGCTTTTGGTTTTTTTTCCCATTTACTGCAAAGAGACCAAATCTTAGCACTAGACTAACAACTTATAATAGCAAGAATTACCAAATTTCTTTTAATCTTTATTTTAGGACCCCCCCAATTAGTGTTAGTTAAATAAGATCGACTCAAACTAATGCTTTTGAATTTTTTAACCTTATTATGGGAAACAATATGATTTCTACGTAGTTCATAGTCAGAAGAAGAAAAATTAGAGAAAGACAGAGCACGTACAATTTCCTGATATGAATTTTTGTAGCATAAAATTCATGTTCACACCTTGTATTTTACGCTGACCACGTGGTTAGACAGAAATTAAACCTAAGAAAACATTGAAAAAGTCGATGAGAGCTTGATTTCTCCTTTGTAAGTAAAACTTCAATAGATTGCTTGTTGCCTTGGAATTTAAACTTGGATTTCTATTTTTTTCCAAAATCTATAAGTTTTTTAATATAATGAATCATATATATTATATATATAAAATAAATTATATTAATTTAATATTGCAGTCTGTAATAATTTTTTTTTTAGATAAATTAATGGACACTAATTTATAACACTTGGGAATCTTTGACTGATCAATAGTTATATGCCTATTATTTCTTTTAAATTATGAAAATGTTACGTATTTTAGATTGAATATTCCTGAATTTCACTTATAAAAATAATTAACAATAATAAATACGAGAGGATGTGGAAAGATAAACCCATCAATGAGATTATATTCAACTTAAATGGGATTTTAATAAAGTAAAAGAAAAAGATATAATTAATTAACCATTAATCTTTTGACTTAGTGGTGATTATAGTAAGTAATGCTTTTCCATCTTAGTATTTTAACTTTTTGAATTCCTAACCCTTTCTCCCAATGGATAAATAAAACCAAGAAAAATGTAAACGTAAATGGGATTTTAATAAAGTAAGAGAAAAAGATATAATTTATTAAGCATTAATCTTTTAATTTAGTGGTGATTATAATAAGTACTGCTTTTCCATGTTATTATTTTACCTTTTTGAATTCCTAACCCTTTCACCCAATGGATAAATAAAACCAAGAAAAAGGTCAAGTTAAAGGAGAAGTTTGACATGGCCTGGTGTTCATATCAAGTAGTAAATTAATATTACATTCTAGTTAATCATCACACAACACCTTGCATTGAGAAAATACAAAAGGTCAAGAGTAGGTGAACATTGTCTACGAAAATTCTGCCACTTTTTCATGCAGACAAAGTTCAACAATAATATCATAATAAATAATATATGATTT
The DNA here is from genome assembly GCF_000208745.1 of Theobroma cacao. Classification (NCBI taxonomy): domain Eukaryota; kingdom Viridiplantae; phylum Streptophyta; class Magnoliopsida; order Malvales; family Malvaceae; genus Theobroma; species Theobroma cacao. The sequence goes on from NC_030852.1 coordinate 35,061,528, forward strand.
TATCATGAAATGTTTAAAGAAATGCATGGTGGGTCAATACTACTAATTCTAGTAAGATGTTAATTCCATGAATCCCTTGATTACTGTTGTTATTGGGGTAATGTTTTAAGAAAATAAATAAAATGGATTAAGAAGTACTTAGCATTAAACTCGTTGGTGTTTTGTAAAATAAATATTTAACCTTATAATTAAAACCGAGTTTTTCTTTATTAATTGTTATATAGTCCATTGCCCCGGTGGATATGACTCAAGTTGCAATTTTTCAAATCAATTTCCCTAACATTTAATATGTGGCAGTGAGGAAGTTATTCTTTCCCGTGACATTGTCGGGGATTAGAGTCTTATAATATTGATATAAACCTAAGTTTGCTGGCTTCAGCCTCCCATCAATCATATGCCGAATTTCCAATCTCTTGTCCCCTCGCATTTTCCACGAAAGGTCATTATAATTCATTGATTCCCCCTTCTTGGTGTTTCTGAGAGAAAGTTATGGTTCCTGGTAGTTGGCATTGGAAAGAAAATGTAGAGAAAAGAAGGGTGTGGCTTTCTGTTTGAACCACAAAAATGAAAAAGTGATTTTCTCTGCAATTATAGTTAAAATCTGACTATCTGACCTCCCCCTCCCCTTCTTTCTATGCTGTTTTTTTCTTCAAGCAAACCCAAAGAAACTTAAATGCAGCAATGCAGCCTTGAGCTGGTCAAATTGCTGGCCAATTATTGTCTACTAAAAGGGACCCCAAAATCATAAAATCAAAAGATGTAGGATCGAAAGTTGAAAAGAAGTTGTATAAAGGAAATGCAAATTTGATTAATTAACAAGGAAAAAAGGGGGTTGCTTTTATGAGCATAGATTTATTTTGGAAGTATGGTAAAGTTCATGTTCACACTTGAAAAATCTTTGTCAAAGGCCCACAATTATGCTGTCTGCTTTTTCTTTCTTGAATTTTCCTATCAACTCCACAAGGAATTAATTTAATTTTTTTGGCCAAGAATAATTTTTTGAAAACCTTTTGATTGAAATAAAATCACTCAACTAGCTAGTTAAATAGAAGATAATACAGTATATTAAAGCTATAAGAAGACATAAGTTCAACACAACGAGGAGCTAGCTGGAATGCTAGATTTGCCGAAGGATATTGTCCTTTGCCACAGTTTGTTTCTAACACGGTTTCAATTAATGGAATGGAATGCATTTAATTTGGACACGATATAAAGTTGTCCTAATAAATGGCATAGTCGTAAATAGTTTTACAATTTTACATTAAATTGACAGTTCAGTTTGTCACTTAGCATGTAGAAAAATCAAGTCTCGTGAAGAAAATAAGTCTAAGTACAATTATTTAATTAATACAGGGGGATTGGGGATTGTTTGTTAGAATAATGTATGTCTATAAATACCCTTAGAACTTCACTTCACAATTTCACAAATGCATCAGAGAGTCAGTAGGCAACTACATTTTTTTTTCCCTTTCTGACATATCCCCCAGGACAAGTTTCTGGCGCTGTTGATCCATTTAGAGAGCGGTTTTTGATTTCTGGAAGTGAAAAGAAATCATGGGGAATTGCTTGAAGACATCCAGATCAAGGCAGCTGGTGGAAGAAGAGGAAATAGAAGAGCAGCTAGGAGAGATTCGTGAAGCAACGGGGTTTCAGAAGGGAAATGATGGTATTGGGAAAGGGAGCATAAAAGTGAAGATAGTGCTTACAAAGGAGGAGCTAGAGTTGTTTCTGCTGAAGCTGAAGAACAACAATGGAGGGAAGAGCTTCGAGGATCTTTTGGCGGAAATGGAGAAAGCGAGGTCGGGAAAAGCAGATTCTTGGAGACCTTCATTGGAGAGTATCATGGAGGTCGACGACCCTGAAGAGCTTGAAATGGACAGATCATGATGAAGCTTCAATCCTTCTTCTTACTTTTACCCCTTGTGGTTTTTGTAAACTACTACATCATCTTCTTCTCCTCTTTGAGGTTTTTGATTCCAGAACCTCTTTTTACTTGGGTAACTCGACGTACGGCAGGATCAGAATCTTTCCTTGTTTTTTTTTCTGGTCCTTTCCCTCTGGTGATGAACCAAGTTCCAAATGTTTCTCTCCCTTACTTAGCTAGGAGTTTTTGATACATATATAGACTGAACTTTCTCCCTTTACCATATAAACTCAGATCTTTTATTCAAGCTTTCCGAAGTTAAGTATGGATCTATCCATATGTACTTGAGCGGTTGATAGATTTTAATGTTGAATATAGATACAGTTACTTTAAGTAAAACTCCTGATATTTCATTTTTATGCCATTTCTAAGCTGTGTGCTCCATGGAATTGGGTGATGAAAACCTACCAAATCTGTGTTGCAAATTCTTGTTCTCCTCCTCCCCCTTGAGAGAGATGTAGAAGGGGAGAGAGAGCTGGGTCTGGAGCCTGAGTACTGTGTCCTGTTTGAGCTTTAGTTACCTATAATATTAATGTTTTTGACTGTTGGCAGTTGAAACATAGATCGTGGCAGTCAATTGACAGTGCCAGAATTCAGCGCCAAACTAGTGATCAACAACAACCCAAATTATCATAAATGTCCAACTGGAATTCTGAACCTTTATTCCCTTCAAAAATTTTGACCATTCTTCAATATTTTACAAAGAGATCACTGTTTGCGGACCCCTTGAAAAGAATGGAAACCTTCCTATTTGTCCAGTGTGGCTGAATTTACCTATTAGACCAGCAATAATTGTTAAGGGTAGGGACTATAAACAGGAAGAAAATGTGTATCTACTTAACAAATTAACAGTCTGAGTAATTTCGATAAAAATTATAATAAACTTTTACTCATGGAAATTCAAATTATTTACCACACCCAATATTATTAGAGCTAATTATGTGCTTACAATAAACCTTAAACGTTACTTCCTCTTCTATAGTTCCATGGTTAAGTTGCCCAAAGAGACATGGTTGTAGGGTGGGAAAATGCATGGTGGTGGTGTGTTTAATAAAACAGTTCACAAAATCTCTGTGGTTTCCTGGCATCCCGACACTAATACAGAACTAAACTTTGCAGGTCGACTAAATTCTAGTAGGTTGGACTTTGGATCAGTTTTTCTAACATTTGACGGTGTCTTAAGCTTCTAAGTTTCCAAGTGCTTTTCTCAATCAGAGACCGAGTAATAATCTTGATATTTACTATTTCCCTCTGATTATGATTGATTTTAGCAACAAAAGAAGAAAGTTCATAAAAGAGAGTATGTATAGATTCCCTTTCTCTCAAAAGAAGCTGACTCGGTCTTTTCAAAATCGAAAATCAATAAGAGAAATTTCTTCTACTGACCTGGGATTAAGGGTGTCATGATTCGTTTAAAAGTAAACCCCCAATATTAACGCGTTGAATAGCTCAACTTCTGCGTTGCATATCTTAATCAAGGACTTAGTCCCAGTGGTCTATTTTGCTTTGTTAATCTTAAATAATCAACATCTTTTTATCTCTGGATTATAATCAACTTTGAATTCTTTCGACTAGTCCAGGTTCAGTATTCCTTGGGTCAGGTTGACTCAGGTGCTCAAGAACCAGGAAAAGGAATAACAAAACCTTAACCTTAATTAACCAATATTATCTTGTAGGAGACAGATTGTAGTGTAGGTGTGAACTTTCTCTGCAACAAGCCTTTAAAATAGCCTCGCATCATCAAAGGACAATGGTGACTTAGGAATCTTACATAAAACCCATTACCAAGTGTTTCTTTTGGGAATTGGAGGTTTGGTGATTTCTTGTTCTTTACAAGAGATGTTGAACTTGGCAAAAGCTCCATTATTTCAGAAGGAGAGATGTCAGATATGGGCCTTATGGACTAACATTAGGGAGAAGAGTTAAGAGGGGGCTATGGGTTGGATTGAAACATCAGAGCCCAGTAAACGTTATTGACGTGGACATGAAGAATCAGTCTCGAATCCAATTGGGCTGGTGATTGGGTTGATGTGTCAATGAAACTCTGGTAGGCCCCTTCTTTTTCGTCATCCAGCAGAGAACTGCCATGATTTTCTCAGGGGGAACCCTTTTGTCCAATCACAAGAAAAAGTGCAAGAAATCCCAATTGCCTAGACTTTTGTTCGACTAGTTGGGAGTAAACTCACGACTCCTTTGAGGATAGACAGGGGTACATCAACGGGAAAAGTCATCGGTGGGCTACACGTGAAGGGATGAGGGATCTCAACTTGGGGTGAAGAACTTGACTGCTTCATTCACTGACATCCTCACGATTCGATGGACATTTTAAAGATTCTAAAGATAAGAAATAAGGTTTAATAGGTACCATAGGAAAAAGAGAAGGCCTTCATATAGCTCTTAATTAGTGCCCATCATATCATTTTCCGACTTGAATTTAGTTTCTTCATGAGCAAAACTCATTTTGGATGTCATTTTCTCTATACAATAATAATAGCAATATGGATAAGCTCTGGGATTGGGATGTCATTGATTACCAGGCGCCCTCCTTCCTGCAACAAAGTTGGCTTTCTGGTTTCAAAAGGAACATGGAATTTGGGCCGGCGGGCCTTCTCGTCAAGCACTTCTTTATTAAGAGTTTAGTCATGTTAGCTTGAAGGACAAAGTATAGACGTTGCAAGAGAAAAAATTTCTCTGGCTGAGCTTGTTTGGATTCCGGATGACATGCCAAAGTAGGAAACAGAGAGTTTTTAAGTAAATGAATTCCAAACCATTCATTTGGATCAAGTGTTGCTTATAATTTTACATGGCACTTTTACCTTCTTCCTATCCTAGTAGTAGATCAAAAATTACATTCAAGAGAAAGAAGAAAACAGTGCCCAAATTAGTTTCCCTTTGAAACTTCTGACAAGAAACCTGAAAAACTGAAATATTCTCTTAACGGTACCTACTCTGCTATACGCTATCTAATACTCTTCGGGGATGCTATCAAGCGCTGCATTGCTACCAGGGCAAGGGAACGCGACAATAACACGATCCTTGGGAAGGGCGACAAGCTCACGAGCTACATCTCTGAATTCAAGAACCCCTCCATCTTTGCATTTTGAGAGCAACCGAGCAGCTTCTTGCTTTGTCATCCTCACTTTCACTCTAATAGTTGCCTTGGCATCAAAACCTGTGGCGCCGCTGCTTTTCTTCTTCATATCCTTGTCATCTTTAACTTTGAGCAATGGTTTTGAACTTGAAAAGGAATCACCATAACAAGTCTTCAGCTTGCTTGGTGATTGCTTCTTACTCAACCCATATCTGTAAATGAAGCTGGACGCACTGTTGGGTTCTACGAGTTCAAAAATTTCACCTGACAAAACTCTCTGGAGCCAGGAAGGAAAAAAGGTGAACATCGTTTCTTTTTTTGGTGAGGAAAAAAAAGATGGGTTTTGTTTTGTTACACTTTTTGTAGTGATCATAAAAATGAGTGGTGCGGAAGCAAATAAATGTATGGTGAGTTTATATAGAAGCCGGGCAGGGGAGGTCTAGGAAGGAGAAATATGATTGGTGAGTGAGGAGGGAGTGTCCTTTGGGCCAAAGTGTAATTCTCGAATAGTAAATTTGGCTTAAAGAAGAAGAGATGGGTCAAGGCGTCAATAGCACGAAATTGGGATACTGGAACTCCAGTTTTGTCAATTTGCAATTTGGAATTTAGCTTTGAATGTCATAAACAGGGTCCCCCATTTCCCCCTGTGCAGGCCAAACTATGGGCAACAATCAGCAATCCTCAAGCATGATGCATTGCTTCTGCTTCTGCTCCTGACACTTTTCCCCTTCTTTTCTCTGTCGTTTGTTGGAAGTTCAGGTGAGATTCACAAGAAATTCATGGTCCGTGATTCATCATTGAAACAAGTTCATTCAAGTAAATACTACAACTTCTGAATGAAGACTGAGAAGTGAGGAACCATATTCTTATCACACCACTAGGTCTTTTACCTTTGTAAACTCTTTTTTTTTTTTTTGTTTGATTGAGCTTAGTTCCACATTAAAAAAATAAAACAAAAATCAATTGAATAAACTATATTTCTTTCTTTCTTCAGCGTGATTTAAGGCCAAAAAAGGCAAAAAGGAGAATGCAATTGACAGCTTTAATGCTTGGTACTGTCTTGTACCTTACATGGAGCACATTAGCTCATGAAGAAAATTAGTGAAAAAAAAAATTTTAAACTAAAATTGGATCATCGAGTCAAGCAGAGACTTCGTGAAACTGGGCTTTGGCTTAGCTCATTGTGATGTTAACATTGCTACAGAGACCTGAAAAAGAGCAATTCCCGTTGGCTCTGACTCAGTCTTTGTAAAGTGACATGCTTTAACTTCAAATTATTTGTTCCGATCTTTAAATTAAATGGAAAACGCGTATTTTGGTTTTGAACTCTGCGAGTCAATGCCGTTCGTTTAGTTCCAAAACATCGTATCCGATGGTCCATGAACATCCCAATAATGTTCAAATCAATCTATTTTCCCTTTTTTCCTATTTGGAGGGTTAAAAAGAAAAGAAAAAACAAAGGCAAAGCTTTGCATCTATCTGGAATTTATTCATCAAAGTCAGAAATTTGACTCAAACCCCTCGAGCACGTCTGGTTTTTTACTGAGTTTCGACCGGCAAGTAGAAGTTAGAAGGATGGATTTTGATGGAGCTGTCATTGTTCACGCTTTCAGTTGGGTTTACTTTTACTCGGAGCTGTCATTTTTTTTTTTAATCAAAACAAGAGAGGAACTTTTTGGGCTTGGCCTGGACCATTGCAACGTGGACCTAGCCGAAATGTCAGTTTAAATGGACCTAAAAAAGTACTTCAGTTTGCTAGGGTACATACCTATTGTTAACTGTAATGCCTAAAAATTGGCAGGTATTTTTTTTTTTTGTGTTTGAAAATTTTCTTTTAGTGATTTATTAATTATGATATAAATTTTTGTTTATTTTGATGTTGAAAGTTAGTAATGGAATAGATAATGAATATTTGATTTAATGATTAATATATGTATTTATTAAGTAAAAAACTAAATTGAAATCTTTTATTTTCTAAAATTAAAAAAAAATGAATGAATTTGTTGTCGCACTTCATGTATTTAGCTAGCAAAGATGCAATACATCAATTTACTGAATGATAGTTATAGTAATTAAGATCTATATTATTAATTCATACTGCTTAATTAGGATTTTAGGAAAAAAAATAAGAAATTAAATTCAGGAGGAGCTAAGTATGTTAAATTTTCCCTCTAATTCCATACTTATTTTTCACTTGTATCCAGAAACGAAAGTTTCCCATGTCTCCTAAGTTTATGAATAAAATATAACTAGTAATATAATAATTTTATTACAAGATTATGCTATCAAACGCTTTATTAGTATTACCTTTTAGGCATAATATTTCAAAAAAATGTAAATAAATCATTATCGTAATAATTAATTAATTATTAATAATTAAAATATTACTTATCATTTTATACCATGTAACATAGACACAACATAATCACGTATCATAATGAACGATAATTTACCAAGTTGATAGGACATTAAAACATGATCATATATATTTTCACTATTCATGTCAACGTCATATATTTTTTTAAATAATATTTTAAAAAATTTATTACATCCAAAATAAAAATTCAATAATTTGATTTAACATAATAAAAATATTTAAGTTTATTTAAATTTTCTAATTATTTCAGAAACGTTTTAATGTATTATCTCAATTTTTTTTTTCAATTTAAACAACTAATCAGTTTTCTACCAGTATTTGATTGTTCTGTTGTTATTTGCACATTTCTCACATGTCTGCGGTGTCGTTTGGTTAATAACAGAGGTCAATTTTATTTTTTGCACTCTCTCCTGAAACATCGCCGCCTTCTCTTCTAGAAAACCGAACTCTTTGAAAGCCGGTTTTTTTTTTTTTATTATGATTATTATTGAAAATCACCATCAAAGTTCTTGAGAAATTCCAAAGCAAAGAAATACGAAAAGAGAGATGGGCGCAGCGCAAGCGATGAGGAGAATCCCTCGCATCAAATTTCCCCAAAGACACCCCAATCCTTCCGGTCTTATTTTCTTCTCTTTACATATCCATGGATTCCTTGATTATTGCCTCTTTGTCTTTTCTTTTATTTATGATTTGTAATGTATTGTTAAATCTCTTTTTCTTTTCCCCATCGACTTGATAGCTTTTACATATACATGCTTAACGAAGGATTGAATTTTTAATCCGTAATCAAATCAAATTGTATTAAATCTGTTTGTTGATCAGGACATTGTAATGCACAATGGGTGTTGGCTAAAATAGTAAAATCAAAATCATAAATTTGCAGGTTCTGGATTGCAGCCTCAAGCTGGAACAAAACCCGGTGATGGTGATCTAACTTTCTTCTCTAGCTCTAAGGCTCCTACAACTGTTGGAGGGAAAGCTTCTCTTCAGCCTAAAAGAACACCTGTTTCCAATGAGGAAATTGAGGCTATTTTGGTTTGTAACAACCCTCCTTTTCAGGCTGTTGTCTGGAATTTAATGTTTTCTATCTGATTTGTTAATGGTTTTTATTCTGCATTGGGCATTTAACGTTAACTGCATTATATGTATATGTTATGATCACTAACCAAACTTATAAGAGAAAAAGATTGAATTGATAACTGTGAACCGGGTGGTTTGTTATTGAACTGTTCTAGTCTTGCATATTGTACAAGGTAGTTGTTGTAGCTATTCATGTTATCAAGCAGGACAATGAATCTAATGCGTATGAAATAAAGTTTTGTAATCTCTACTGCAGAAGTTTTTAATTTATGCCAGTATACTTAGGCAAGAAGAAATGTTGGTATTGTTCTATGAGGTTTGGTGTTTCCTTGGGTTTGGTTATGAGAATGAATTGATAATGTGTGTTTCCTCATCTTTTATTCTATCAGCAGTTTGTAAAACTGCTTGTTTGATGTGTCCCTCTTTGTTCATTTTTTCTTTTGTGAGAAATGTTTCAGTCATGCTGAGTGCTTAAACCATTCTATTGAACATGTAATAATACTGGAAGAATGAATTTTTTTTTTTTGTTTTAGAATGTTAGATATTTATTGATATGTTTTGAGACAATTTTGGCAGTTCGGTGGCTGTTTCTGATCATCTGATGGAGGTTCAACAAGGGAGGACAATTACATGGACTATGGACTTTTAATTTGCTCATTTCTTTTCCATGTCTGATTATTGAAACTTTAATTTTCTAATGATATTGGTGTGTGGTAAGGAAAACAGAGAAAGGGACCACCATTTTCAGTGAATAAACACATAGAAAGGTTATTGAATTGAAGCCTTTTCTAATCCATATCTGTATATTTTACTTGTTAATGTCGATCTTTGATGTTAGAAGATTTGTGAATTTGTTGGTTTTTGATGTTTGATGTATCCATGGCATTGATTCCTATCTAAGCTTTAATAGTCTAAACTGCACAGAATGCATACCATTCATTCAAGAGATTGAGAAGTAAAACGGAATCATCACTTTTGATCCTTCTCTAGCATAGCTTCAAGAACAGCAGACTTGGGATTCTTCATTGGGGGGCCCTTTTCTCTGCGTTCAAGCTCGTCAAGGCGAAACGTGATCAGCCGGTCCCAGTTTCCTCCCTCAAAAAGGACCCCCGCCTTTCCATCAGTGATCCGCTGCACAATACCGCAGTACATGTAGAATGGGTTGTTAGGATTCTTAACAATTGCGATCATTCCAGGCATTAAAAGTGGCAATTCTGGTGGTTTTGGCTTCTTTGTGGCAGCAAGTCTAGCAATACTTACTGAATCTGAAACTGACTGCCTTGCTGGAGGTGGGTTTTCCTCAACGAACTTTTTCAATCCCTTTTCACCACCAGGAAACCCTCCAGTTAGCCCCATCAGCTCCTTTTCAAAAGCATCTTCTGGAACTGAGATTGCCGTGCTGCCAGACCTTTGTTCATCTTTTGTAGCAGGTGATGATGCCTCCTCTACGTTTCTCTTGAGCTCAACTTCTAGGCCTTTTTCTCCATTGCAGAGTCCCCTACCTCCCAGGATTTCAAACAAATCAAACTTAGCACAAAAGGTCTTAGGCTGTTTGACAACTGGGAAAGCTGACTTGTGAGGACGATGGGAAATGGGGTTTTGTCCAAGGAATCGAGATCGCAGCAAAGAACCTTGAAGGCTGGGGAGAGTGATAGAAGAAGCCATGCCTTTTCAGAAGCAGTCTAGTAGCGAGAGAGAGGAGAAAAGCCCTCCTCTTATCCTGACCACAATTGTTGAATTGGTGGTTGGTTTTATCCTTGATCTTCGATTATTTGCCGCACAATTTACTATGACAAAGGATAGGATATCTGATTCACCAACATCCCCGCATTAAAAGACAGAAGGAAAATAAATTTACTGTTTACAAGGACAACAGTTAGTAGCATCATAAAATAGTGACTTGTCGGCCCTGTATATCACGCTGAAGTAGAGTATACTACACCTCTTTTGCTAAGTATCAGCAATACATGCGGTGGATGTGAAACAAATCGCATTAGTGTCGTACACCTCTCTCACGATGGACGAAATGAGAACTTAAAGGTCCACTGGTGGACCGAACCATCGTCACAATTTGTTTGCTTTTACATCCTTACTTTGTCCAAATGAGCACTTGACCTTCTTTATCCCCTTATTCAAACAGTGATTGGGATAATTGAATGGCTAAAGATTAAACAGTTCCACTCATTATGGCTTCATAGGAAAGCACAAGCTGCCTTTACGATGCTCATTGGACTGCATTTCTTTTAAGATTGCTGCTTAGAAGCCGAATATTTGGTGATTAATTACTTAGTCCCCCAGGCTTAATTATCGTTAATTAACAATCATAGCTACCTTCAGCAACAAGCCAATATAGCACGACATCATCATTGAAGCCGAATATTTGCATTTCATTCAATGTCCGAATTTAAGAAAAAAAGTTAAAAGTGAAAAATAAAAATTTATATAGTATTATAATTTTTTATATGTTCAAAGATAAAATTATTTCAAAAATATTATCACGTTAATAAATTAGTTAGAACCCTAATGATTGATTAATATTTTTTTTGAATAAAGTGTCTATTTTTTAAATCAACAAAATCCTGTGTAATTTTCATCAAATATATATAAATATTTTATCTTTTTTTATTTTATAATAAAAAATGATAACACGAACCTCTTGCACCTTTTGAATGGAATTAAATGCATATTTTTCATAAAAATATGTTTCAAACAGGAATTTTTTTTTGTTATTTTGGAGATTAATATGGCTTTTTTAACTTGTTCAGAACCATTTTAAGCAAGAAGATCGAAAGTTTTTGAAATTTCTTTTGTTTTTCTTAGGATTAAAGAGAGGACAATGATGATACATGGTAAAAAAATAAATAAAAGAAAAGGTACCATTATTAATTAATAAGTTAATACAAAATGTGGAATCCACTATGATAGAACAGATTCATAGTGATATATAAAAGATAAAAACAAATATAATTAGGACATGACATCTGCATTATCGTAAACCTTTGCATATAAAACCATAAAGGGTTTTTTATTTCCCTGGGACAAAAGAAAGAAAAAAAAGAGCGAAGAAGGGGGGTATAATGGTCCTTTTGTATTAAGCAGTACGATCAAGAGAAACTACTCTACCGACCAGTCAGATGGTTATGTCTTTCAAGTTTGCCGAGGGTCAAAACACTTTCCGTGAACACAAGTTCCTCTCTCGTTAGCTTCCCGTCTTCTCCCTTGTCTAAAAGTCTCTTTCTACCGGTAAAAAAAAAAGGTGTCTCTTCATCTTTTATTAGAATAAACTTTTTTTTTTAAATCAAATCATTATCTGTATCTTTCCAGCTTGTTCTTTTGTTCTGCTCGTGCGGCTTATACGAATTCAAGCGATCAAGCTTCAGTAAGCTCTGCTCCAACCTTGGTTATTTACTTTTTTTGATCGGATTTAGATTCATGGGATATTTGTTTTTATTGGGTTTCCCTTTTTGGGCAACTTTTTACTTGTTTTAGCTGTTGATCAAAGGGCATCGTTTGTTTTCTTTTTTTAATTTTATTTCTGATCGTTTCAGCTGTTAACTGTGGAGTTAATTGATCAGCTTTTGGTAGGTATATGAAGAATACTCCAAATTCAATGGTTTCATGTTCCCAGTTTATGAAAACCTTGTCCCTGTTGCGTCTTAAGTTGGTTAATTAACATGGTAACTTTTAAGGGACTTTAACTCTATGTAGTGTGAGTGATGATTTATTTTTGTGATTTTTCAGGCTTCCTTATAGTACCGCTGCTGCATAATTGGGTTTTATATTCCTTAAATGATGTGCATTTTTTATGTTTGGCTACCTTATTGTTTACCGGAGATGAGCTTCGATTTCTAGTTGTCAGCTAGTTGACAAGCATGAACCAATCTCCACACTCCTACGTATACATATATTTTTATGTTATCATGTATATTCGGATCTCTTTGTTGCATACTTCTATACATTATGATAAACCTGAAATCTTATGTATATCAATGCTCTAAAGTCATACAATTGCTTGTTCTTTTGAAAAAAACTGGAATCTGGTTTTACAAAATGATTGGCTTATCATTTGGCAAGCACTTGTGCAATTACTTAGGGGTTTAAGTTTTGATGCATCTGTTTTTATACCAATATTGTTCTGTCACATATTGCCTGGTGAATAAGCCAGCAATGAAAGTACTTAATTTTTTTGTGCTTTCTTAAAACATATTATCGTAAGTTTGGTTATTATTATGAATACCATTTTCATTCTCCTTTTATTGGTCATAGGTTTGTACCTCTTCCTGTAGTGAGTAAAACTTTATGGATGACAGTCTTGGGAAGATAAAGGTGATTCCAGATCATTTTCAAGTCTCAACTCCCAGTGCTGACTCTCTTCAAATCAGAAGTTCACCTGTTTCACAGCCAAGTATTGATAATTCTTCAAGGTATTACTTTCTGAAGGTCAAAAAGAGAACAGATTAAGAATTTCGAGTTCATCATATCTCAATATTCTAGTTCTGCTCTAGGTTAGGTCCTGTAGCAGTTTATGGTCTGGTCGAAAATTGAGAAGTGCTGCATTAATGTTGAATCTGTTCAGTTTACGTGGATTGCCATGGAGTTCTGGTGCTGGTCAGGAAAAGGTTCATTTAAGAGCCTATTTGAAGCTTCCCATTTGGTTTTATTGATAGCAACACATCCCTTGTCACAATAACTGTTTTTTTTTTTTCATTTGCAGGTTCAGTTGACTGCTGCAGAGTTGGAATCACTTAGATCAGAACTTGCGGATATAGAAGAGAGAGAAGCTCACTTGAAAGCTCGGTAAGGGAGAGTTGAATCTGGACTTTTGAACCACGATGCATATTTTGGTTAACAGTGTTTGCATGTTTATAATAATTTAGTGCAGTGGAAAGATAATGTTTGAAAGTTTGAGCCTTTAAAATTTGAAGCTTTAGTTAGAATGACAAAGAGAGAGTTATACTTGATTTCTAGAATTCTGATTTACTGTTTCCAGAACTGGAAGTTATGTGGAGTTTTCCTCCTAATGTCAGGGCCCAACTTGTAAATAATGGTTTCTGAACATTGGTGATTCTATCTTTACTTATGGGTTTTCCTGAGCTTCTATATACGCAATTCCTAGCTGCATTGACTGTAAGATTTAGTTTTAGACAAAATATTTCTGCATTTCTTTTATTGATGTTTCTGTTTTACACAGGTTGGAACATATTGATGAAATTTTGCGGTCAGCTCGTCTTACCGGCTATTTGTACATCCGAACGGTATGAATATGCCCATCATGCTATCTTCATATTTGTTTATGCTGCATCCTCTGTTCATGCACTCTTACTGTTCTGATTAATGATTTTCTTTCATATCTTCCATCCGCAGAGGTGGACTGCTTTACCTGGAGAACCTGCTCCTATTGATGATAACGATGTTGACGACTGGCTTCCTCGATTTGTTGTTCTTCATGGCCAATGTATATTCTTCTATTTATTCTCCACAGGTAATTAACCTTTGTTGTGTTCTCTTTTTTTCTTCTTCTATTATTATTATCATTATTATCACAAATTGGACCCTGATTCTCTATGGTGCATGCTTCATGGTTGGTGTAAAATGGAAACGACATAAAAAATTCTGTCAGGAATGCAGGTGTTGATTTCAAATTCAGACGATCAAGCACTTTTAAATTGTTCATCTTCTTTAATGAACGCATCATTAAGTTTCAACTTCAAGTGTTCTCTTTTTAGCTCAACTTGGTTAAGCATTAATTATACCTTACTAGTAACTGCTAGCAGCTAGCAATGAAGGATTCATGTAATTGGCTGGTTGAATTTTAACACAGTGTAGCCCGGTGTATTGTAAACATTACTTGCTGATCAACCTCTTAATTTATACTATGCAGATTTGAGCCCTCAGGATTCAACCCTGCTCTCTGATATTGTTGAAGTAGGTTCTCTGCCCAGCTTTACAAGAGAAGATGAAGGGACGCAATATTCCTTTTATATTTTAACTCGTCAAGGACTGCGCTATGAGTGTTCACATGTTTCTAAAATACAGGTATACCTTGTGCATAACATGCATTTGTTAATGGAGTATAAAATGTTTCCCTACTCATTTAGGTCAGTTTTTGTATATAGTTGAGCTGTTCCAAACTCATAAAATGGTTTTACTTCAATTTCATGTTATTTTGTGAAGTATGGAGCTGAACATGGGTAGGAATAAGGTTTCACATGGACTATATTTTGAGTTAGAGGCCGATTCTCCATTTTCTTATTTTCAGTTGAGGAAGATGAAACTAATTAATATTTGGAGGAAACTAGAACATGAATCTCCATGACAAATCTTTGGCAATTAAGCTAGCTAAAATAGTAAAATATGTGATATTTGATTTTGATTAAATGCCATAAAGTGTTTTCATTTCTTTAGAATTCAATGTATGTTCATGCATGCATATAACATTCATCGATTGCCATTAGATTTAGATCATGTCTGTTCATAGCTAGACTCGTCAGTCTGATTCTCTTCTCATTATAGCATAGTTCATCGATGGTTGTCAAGATTGTGTGAGCACTTCAAAAATTGTTTTCATTTGGTTTTATACATTTTAGAAAGGATCAAAGAAACCTTCGGAGCATAAGTGAATTTTGGACAACCTATCATAGAAGTTCACTATGTATCTATTTAAAATTAATTTTATTTATTCTTTTGTCCTCTTTTCCTAGGTGGACACCTGGTTATCAGCGTTGCAGACAGACTGCAAGCTGGGTTCTGATCTCAAAGTTCCCAATGGTTCAAGTGAAAAGTAAAATCATGTACAGATTTTTTTTAACAGTTGCTTGTATATAGATCAAATTAACTAACGATTCTTTTCTTCATGTACATATGATGGCGTTTTCAATGAATCAGCATGAGGAAGCTGTTAGATATTCAAAACTATTTCAAGCAGATGACTTAAAGCTTTATGGACTCTGCTTTTCCGAGGAGAGAACAGTCCAGGTTCTTTTCTTGTAATGAAGCTCTTAATGCACAAACAAGAAAGAAACAAAGATCCAACAAAACTGGAGTATACATTAAAATATACCCCGCCTGTGAGTCTTTATTTCAGTACTTTATAAGCCACGTGAATCACAAAACATCATTGAGAAATGAGAACAAATGAATAGAAAACAGTTATCTTTCGGTCGGTCTGCATTTTGGGTTTTAAAAAACGAGAGACATCAGAGAAAACTATAATCTTTTGGGTTCCTCCCGACACTTTACTTTTGAAGCTTCATAGATTAAGGCAAGTGTTCCATCCATTTTTCCCTTGGGCTGAGAGTTAAAAGCCATGAGGCTTCGTGGTTGGGATTGGCAGGTGGGTAACATTATCGCCAGACCCAGTCCCCGCTAGGTAGTGAGCCAATTATTGACGAAAGGAAAAGCTTCCTCTTTGTTTTCCACTTTTCCAATGACAAACGTGCCGCAGATAAAAGAAGCTTCCCCCCCTATTCAATGAGGCTTTGCTTTTGTAGTTATCTTTCTCCTTCTTCCTAGTTGGAAAGAAAGAAAGAGCAGAAGGGAAAAAAAAGTTGTAAAAAAAAAAAACAGAAAAAGAAAAGAAAAGAAAGAGAGAGGAACACGAGATCTGTTTTATCATTACACCTTTACAATTCATTTTACTTCTCTCTCACCCCCCGTCTCCACAAACAAAACAAGGAATATAGTCCATTCCATTCCTCGTTATACTTTTTATGTCTTTTTAGGGTAATTGAAGTAATCCTTCCATATTCTCTTATAGCTCCGTACGCATCCGAGTTCAAGGCCCTTTTCTTGTAAGAAATCAGGTTTACCGTTGCACAATTATTTTGAATGTGTCTATACAATACAAGCTAATCATTTTTTTAAGCATAATATATGAATTTTTTTAAAATTTATTAAACAAATTTATTTTTTTATTTTTTATTATATTCATATCAAATAGATATTTATAATTATCAATGAATTAATTATCATTAATTAAAATATTATTTGTTATTTTATATTTATATGATATTAAAAGCTGAAAATGTTATATGATCATATTATAATGTTATATAATTATTTATTATAATGTTATATCATTATTTATTATAACATATTAATATGTCACATGACATAAAATAATAAATAATATTTTAATTAATAATTATAAAAAAATTTAATTTAAAATAAAATTATGATAATTTAATTAAATATATTAAAATTTATTTAATATTTTTTTATATTACAGAAAATTTTTTAAAATATTATGTTTTTTTTTTAAAATTGAACATTTCGTAAATGTTTGCAACCGGGAAAGTTCGAAAGTCCAAAGTCCGAACATCAGCAGTTATATCATTTTGGCCGATCATTTCGTTTCGTACTAAAGTACTTCATTTAGTTTTCCCACTGATTCGGGGCAGTGGGTGGCATTCATTGACCGAACCAAACCACTAACCGCGCACGAAAAAGTGAAGTGAGAACCAAATCAAATCTCACTCATGACTTAACTGATGGTCTGACTATAAAAGGCCTTCCCCTTTCTTCCGCTCCTTATCTCTCTCTCTGCTTCCACTACTCAAAGCACACCTTAGCTCTCAGCGCTCTCTCTATACCCACAATCCAGGAAAACAAAAAATGAGCTCTCAGATTTTCAGATCTGCTTCTAGAGCTGCCAGGTCTCTCCTTTCAGCTTCCAAGAGCTCTCGCTTTTACTCTGGTATAGCTTTCTCATCTCCTTGTTTTTCCTCATTGTTTTAGTGACATCTTGGTTATTTCTCTACGTTCTTTTTTTTTCTGGTGAGCTGATGGATGGCTGATCTGTGAAGTGATTTGTGGTGAATATGTTTCCTGATAATGCAACGTTGAATTTTTTTAATATTATTCTGATTTAATAAATACCATTTTATGTGAAATGACATTTCGAATATTGATTTGATAGTGTTTGATGTAAATCTCTGATTTTGATTCGTAGTTGTGGATCAATCCCGTGTTTCGACTCTGATTTTTGACTAGTTATCGGAAATTTATTGTCTATCAACCTGATGATTTATTCATTTTTATTAAACATTTTGTTCATTAGATTAATTTTATTATTTTAATACAGTATTGAGATTGTTATTATCATCAATAATGCCTTTATTTTGTTTGGATGGAAGCTTTGCTAGTCGTCTGTTTGGCAAATGAAGTGACTAAGAATCTGAAACCACTTTTTAAAAACTTTAATTTGTATTAATTAAAAGTTTCTATTTCTACCTTTTCCTTTTCAAGCTGTAAAAAGTTGAACCTAACACGTGGTACTGTTCTTGATGTGGACTCTCAAAAGGGAAAAGATTAGAAGAGGAATGTTACTCACGCTTTTTAGTTGTAGAATCGGTTCTGTTCTGTTGCCTCTAACTGATTAGCTACCCATCCGTGACTAAAGCGAGAAGGGAAAGCAAAAGATTTATTCTGCATTTTTCTGCATCCATGCTACCGGCATCTGTCTTCACTTCAATTTTATTCATTCTTTATTCTTTCCTGCTTTTCATGATATCATCCATCCATCTGAGGACACATTTTTTTGATCTAGAAGTTGAGGGATATACTAGTTTCATGTGTTAAAAGAATACTCATGTTTGTCCACTAAAAAAAAAATCGAAACATTTTACGTGCTGGTAATTTCTATTGCATGAAATGTGAATGTTTATGCAGAGGAATATGTGAGTTTTGACTTGCATAAAGTGTATAAATTTTTGTGCATGTGGTGAACGTGCTGGTGTCTTGATTTGCAAATTGTTCTGTTTTAAGCTTATTAACCTTGTATGTTATCGTGTGCAGAAGGGCGAGCAGTAGCTGCTGCTGCAGCAGTTTCACTCGGTGGTAAGGTGCCTCTTTTAGCTTCAGCTTATGGAAGGACTGGTCCCACCAATGCATCTAGAGGATGGCTTTCAGGAGTTTTTGCTCTTCCAGTGGCAGGTTTGGATGACTTAACTCTTTTCCTCAGATTTTGTCTCTTTTGTTACTTATATGATCTGATTTGGATGCATGCACCTATAGCCATCTAGAGTTAATTCTCCTTTGTATCCTAATCATGTTTTAAAACAAAATGCACATGATGGCAGTATAAAAGTCCAAGCTGAGTTTCTGCATTTACAATTTTGGATGAAAGAAGAGGAGCCTTGTCCCTTGCTCAAGTTTTAGCATTGTGGCTTCCTGGACCTCTTCAACAATAATTATACTTTGCATTAGCATGGTAATGGGGGAAATACCTTGATTGGGATGCATTTTAGACTTGACTTCTTCCCTAAATTTCTCCCAACGTTGTGCCCAAATTGAAAACTGTGAACTGTACCGGCTATCATCATATCTCTGCACTGATCTAACTTGATTCTGCTGCCTTTTCTTTCGTGTCTGTGGGCTCTCTCTTTCATATCCATCTACTGCCTGCCCTCACAATTAGATTCACACTGCAGATTCAAATTTCAGTGGTCAATTTTATCATATCAAAATTTACAAGTCTAGCAATAGTTAGGGTATCTACATCCCAGGATCAAATTTTGATCAGTTGTATGATGATGATGAAACCTTTATGTGCCAGATAACTGAAGTTTCAGCCTCCTATTACACTTGGCTATTATATTCATAACACTTAAAATGAAAAATTGAGCAAAGAACCTCCGGCTTTACAATCATGATCTCTGTAGAGGAATTCCACATACCTCTGCCTCTCGACAAAAATAGGGAAAAATAAAAAGAACTGACCTGAATGTTTTGTTTGTTTTTATCATCTTTGTAGCTTACATGCTTCAGGAGCAGGAGGCTCATGCTGCAGAGGTAATTCATCACCATTCAATTTCACAGCTGATACTTTAGCTTTTTCACTGTTTGTACTGCCCTTATCCTTCCATAATTTTTCATTCTGTCCCGAAAAAAATAAACCATTTTTCTTTGTTCAGATGGAGCGCACCTTCATTGCTATCAAGCCTGATGGAGTACAAAGAGGGCTGGTAAGATGCATCTGTCCTGTATCATCAACTTAAGATGTCTAAGCCTTCCCAAATTATCTTAGCATTGAAATAATGAATCTCAACAATGTTGCATTGTCATGCTGTCTTTACTTGTTGCATTCTGCTTGTAGTATATATCTTAGAATAAACATATGCTGTGACAGTGTGACTTTCTCTCCTTATCCAATTTAGCAGTTTTTGGGATTGTGGAGTGAAACATAACACATATTAAAGCATTTCTGTATTCCAGATTTCAGAAATCATATCTCGTTTTGAGCGCAAAGGGTTCAAGCTTGTGGCTATAAAGATATTGGTTCCTTCAAAGGAATTTGCCCAGCAACATTATGATGACTTGAAGGAAAGACCCTTCTTCAGTGGCCTATGTGAATTCCTCAGCTCAGGCCCTGTTGTTGCTATGGTAGGAGCAACTAGAATTTTATCTTCTTGTTGTTTACGCTTTTGAGCTTGGCTGGACTAATCTTGTTTGTACAGGTCTGGGAAGGAGAGGGAGTGATTAAATACGGCCGGAAACTCATTGGAGCAACAGATCCTCAGAAATCAGAGCCGGGAACCATCAGAGGTGATCTCGCAGTCGTTGTTGGAAGGTATATCCTTCTTTTATTTCTTGTAGATCAGTTTTACATACATGACTTTTTGCACCACGATCTGAAGCTCGGTAGTTCTTTTACTACGCAGAAATATAATTCACGGCAGTGATGGTCCTGAGACCGCCAAGAACGAAATAAACTTGTGGTTCAAGCCACAAGAATTGGTTAGCTATACAAGCAACGCAGAGAAGTGGATCTATGGAGTCAACTGATGAGGCATTCTTTTTCCCGTTAATCAGTAGTTCAGGAAAATTTTAGTCCCAAACATGAAGTCTGTGGTGGAGAGGCATAACTTTTAGAATAAATATGTGTTTATGGAGGTGAGCAAACAGCTTTGCTATGATAAAACTACTAGTCAAACATCAATAATCTATTTCACCTCTTTAATATAAAGTGGAAATATGCAATTTTCCTAGCTAATTATTTTTCCTTCGGCCTAAGATTCTGAACTCTTTTGCTAATGCAATGACTATTATAATGTGTATTTTTAGGTATTCTAAATGCTTCTGTTGCCTAAATTATTCATAACCGAAGTTTACACATTCACTGATGAGTAATTAGTTGGAATGATATCATTTTTCTTCGGCAATAAGGGTTGGAAATATCTTTGCTTTATTACTTTATATATTGTAAGAGAGTTAATCAAAAGTATGATAATTACCTTTTAGCCAAAAAAAGAAGAAGTTATATCACCTCTAAAACCCAATAACAGCACGCCACGTAAAGGCGTTTACTTCCCTCGAATAAGCATAAGCCATAATCTATGACGTGGCGGGCTCGTATTTATCAAATACTATCTAAAACCACGTGATGTTGAGCTGTACTCGGAATATTCCGTAATTGCCCAGAAGATTTTTATGACGTAATTATTATCGTCCCTACTTAAAGACGGACTTGAAATCTAATTGTATCAAACGATCGATAATTGAATTTTAATGAAACTTGAAATCCGCCAATCCAACGGCCCTATATAAATACCAGTTTCCGCTAATCGGTTTACTCGTTTTGTTGTTGGCGTATCCACGAAGCATCCAAACCACTGCAATTTTTTTCCCCTCTTTTGCCATTTTCGAAGAAAGTAACTTCGAAAACCCTAACCCTAGCCCCAGCTTCACCCAAGTCTTGGATTCGTTTCGCTTTCCTCGTTGAATTTCTCGTTTCGAAATCGGTGCGTTTCTTTCTTTAATCCGTTTCTTTTTCTTGATTCTCTCGCGTATTATCTGCAAATCGATATCTGTATTGTTTGTTTGGTGAGTTCTTTTCTTGATTGGTTGAACACTGCGGCAGCCATAGGCGGCTGGCTAGGCTTCTCTTCTCTTCTTTTCTTTTCTGAATTTTTGCAGATTTATGTGCTACTTCTTTTTATCTGTTTATTTGGTGAGAAAACGAAGAATTTCTTTTTCTGTTTGACTAATTTTAATGCACTTTTAACATATCAGCGGCTTTTCTTTTTTGTTATTGTTAAAAATTTGAGGGGTTTTTTTTGTTTTTAATTTTTATCATGAAAGCTATTTATTATGTAAAGTAATTGTATGTTGTATAATTTTGATTTTAGAATTACTTGAGGGCGTTCCTTTTCCTGTTAGTAAGGCTTGTGTGTTTTGTCTCTGAAGATTGAGCTGGCCTTTTTTTTTTTAATTTTAATTTAAAGATATTCTTTTTTTTACCTTGTCTCGAATTTCTCCATGTACTGTTTGGAATAAATTGTTGACCTTGTCAGATGGCGGCTAAACCACTTACAAGTGAAGCAATTGCACTCACAGAAAAGAAAATGGATATGACGTTGGGTGAGCTATTAGCTGTTTGTACCTTTTTAAGTTCTTTTCTTTTGGGGAAAATTGTTTATTGATTAGTTTTATTTTCTATGAACTTAGATGATATCATTAAAATGTCAAAAAATTCAACTAAAGCCAAGAAGCAGCAAAGGGCTCCGGTAAGAATTTTTTACTCTAGAAACACATTTTTACTGTTTCACATGTTGTAGTTGATATTCTAATATGTTTTTTCTTTACCATCAGATTAAAAGTCAGAAACCTGTGAATAATGCTGCAAAAGAGAAGGCTTTGAAGGTGCAACAGTATATGGACTCACGGTCCTCTCTTAGACAGGTGTGTGATTTTTATTGCTGTTGTTGATAAATTTATATATGTTCTGGGTGTGAACATTGATGTCAAATTTTTTACCCTTTCTGCTCCATGTGTGTTAATCAGGGGGTTCTCGCGCAAAGAAGGTCAAATTTCCAGGGGAACCGATTCCCTTTGGCAGCTGAGGCCGCACGTAGGGCTGCAATTGCCCCAATTCGGGTTAGAGCTTTTAATGGTAGCAGGGTGGCTAATATGAATAAACCAAGGTATAAGGATTTTGAGCTTAGCTCATATTGTTACTTTATGCAAGCAGCTTTGATTTCTAATAGCTGGAATAGTTATATTTATAACAACTGCCCATCTTATCGTTGAATCATTGCAGCAGGTAAAACATGGATCTTCTACAATATTGATGACCTCTGCAATGTGGTCCTGGTTAAACTTATTTCAAGTTGCATGTTATGTGGAACTCCCAAATATTTGATTAGGTTTCTTGTGGAAAAGTGGCCAAATTTGGGATTATCTTGAAGTATTGGCTTTTTATTGTTCATACTACCCAAAATACCATGCTTGTAGCATAAGCTTCGTATCTGTGGTTATTTCATTTTTTTCATGGGCATGCCTAATTTGGAATCAGTTTTCTACCTTTTGGGTTGGATATTGAAGTATCTGAGTAGCAAGTTGTTGATTGTTGTTATCATGTTTGAAGGAGGTGGATTTAGAACTACATGACACTGTGTTTTGATGTTTGCAACGTGCAAGAGCTGTATGGGTGCATGCAAAGATTGTGTAGGTGGCTTGTTATCTGATTGGACGAACTCTTCACCTGTCTAGAAATGTCAGTTGGGTAGTTTGTGGTTACGCTAATGGATTATGTAGTTCTATCTGCTCGGTCATTCCATTGGTTTCGATGTTCTTCATCAAGTAGTTTTGGCCACTTCAGATTCTTTGATGAATTTAGTTGTTGGGAGTTTATGAGAGGTTGCATATCCATCAATGTACGCTACTAGTTTTATCTAGTCTGGAGGCATGTGGTTTATCTAACTAGCCCTTTTTTTCCAGTCAACTGTTGATACTTCTTTTTACTCATCATTTCTAGGATTTCTCTTACCTGCTAAATTTATGGCTGGGTCTTATCATCTTTAAGGACCATGGATTGATTGACACAATGATACTCAAGAAAAAATGGATAAGTTTGGCGAAGAGAACAGATTGCTGCCTCTGGCGCCATATTGAAATCTTTGAGCTCTAAATAACCAAGCATGAAGAATACTGGGTTGGGGAATGTTGAAAGGGCTAAGTTGATTTTATCTAGTTGTTTAGATGTAAATTTGACATCTGTTTCGCACCTTTCATGGCATCTACGAGATGTGTTGATTTTTTTTCCAAGGTGGGCTTGGAGGTTGCTCGAATGGAAGTTTGCTGCTTGTCCGACAGTCTGGAGAATTCACCCTTGTGGTTTTCCCCAGTTCTGCTCCTGCATGGGAGGGCTTTCTCTCTGTTTTTTGTGATAGCAAATCATTTCCGGTGTTTGGTTTAGACTCCCGATTATGTTGTTGAATTGGAAAGCTTTTTGGAATAGAAAGGAGTTATATTACAGATGGTTTGTCTTATCTTTCTGTTTATTGGAAATAAATATAGTCTTCCTATGATGGTAAGATTCTCAAGTCTCAATGCTATAGTACTGGTTGCTGGCATGTTGGATGAAAGCTAGTCTCTTGTTGGACTTACCTCTCTGATTGTTTTGAACTGTTTCAGTTATGCATTCATGGTTTTCACTTCTGGGTGCAGGATTGGAGCACCACCCGTCCAAAGGAGGGCTGTAAATGGAGGCTTTGCTGCAAAGGTATTCTCTTATCTCAAAGGAAGTTATACGGTTGATTACGTGATCTGTGGGGGCTTTGTAATGTATTCACTTTCATGAGTTGGGACATAGATTCTTTCTTAAATTGGTGGCTTTTTAACAACTTGGCTTTGCACATTAATTGTGTACAATTTCAATTAGATTGGGGATCTCTTGTCAATCCCCAAGTAGTCATTTATATGAATTGCTTGTTGCATTTGTTATTCTGGGTTGATGCCTAGTGAGCAATTTTTACCTTTATAGCCACATCAGCAGCAGCAGCAGCAGCAGCAGCAGCAGGAGCAGCAAGGAAATGTAGCAACTAAGCAAAGGCCTCAGACGCTGGATTCGCTGTTTGCCAATATGAAGGAACAGCGAATGAGGGTGTTGTCACGTCAGCACAATACTGCACAACGCAATGGTGGTGGCCGGCAAAGAATGCCTTGGGGAAGGGGCCGGTTCGGCAACTGATGTGCGTGAGATGTATCCCTTTAGGAGAAGTGTAGAGCCCTCTTCTATCCTGTCATTTCTGCCTACTACGTGGATGCTAATCTGAGGTTGCTTTATGCTGGCTTCTTGTCTTCAACATTTGCTATCAACTTGCTCTTCTAGCTTTCTATGTGAGAATGTGACAATTCAGTTGTACTTTTTAGGTTCTGCTGAACTAGCGATGTATAGTAGTGTTCTTTCAATTGCTATTGGTTCTTCGAACTGTGCCTCTTGAGCACTTGGGGAAATGTAATGGTGTTTTTAGGCAATGAAACATCCATTCCAGAACATCATCTTCTAATCCATGGGGCTAGTTAAGAAGTTAACAAATGGATGGATCGTGGATCCTCTCAAGACGGCGGCATACCCTTAGCATGGCCCAAAGTAACTATAACCGAAATATGTTAACGCCGATTTAAAATATGCAGAGTGGAAAACAAGTATCTCTGCTCCTACCGAGATCATGTGGTCAATGGTATCTCTTGGGGAAAAGGCCATTGTGCTAGTGCTCAAAGAGGTGATTCATTGGTAGGCCTAGTTCCCTCGGTAAACGGTATTCAATAGTGTGCAGTGAAAGAGGCCATCGAGACATATAATTTCTTGTATCCGTATATTTGTATTGCATCAACCTAGTGATTGGGCAAATGCTGTCTTCTTTGTCCGATACCAAGTCTCTTAAATATTTGTTTTTGGCCAGATGTGGAGTAAATTGCAGCAATTCTGAGTACGACCGCAGGCCAGCGTTAAGGGGGTGTAGCTCATATGGTAGAGCGCTCGCTTCGCATGCGAGAGGCACGGGGTTCGATTCCCCGCACCTCCAATTACTAATTTTAATGCGACCTTTTTCCTATCTTGTGGGCGATCACCTGTGACCTGTCAATGGGAATGATGCTTATCCTTTCATAAAACAACTATTTCCATGTGTCCTCTGAACCTCTCGTTCTTCATCATCTTCATCCTTCATCCAAAGTGAGAAAAACGAAACGATTTTTTTTTTTTAAAGAAAACACTCTAGTTCTGGTTCTAAGGCTTGTAAAAGCAAAGGGGAAAATAAAATGACTCTGAACATAGCTTCTTCACCTTGGCTGTCTCGCTTTTCTCCTCCAATCTTCACAAAACTGCCCGAATATTCTCCAAACAACAGCAACAGCACCAGCAGCAGCAACGCTACTCTTTTGTTTCTCCTTTTACGCACCAATTCCCTCTCTTCTCTCAAAACTAACAAACCTTTCAAACCCAGAGCTTCATTAAAAAACACCCAATCAAACGGCGTCCTTGAAGGGGAGGAAACCTCCGTTTTAAACGAGGAGTTACTGAGCAGAGTCTCGGCTACCAAAGATGCGGACGAAGCACTGGAAATGATCGATCAGAGTCAGAGTGAAAGCAGTGAACAACGATATGGCGGCGTTGTGAGTGGCTCTGATTGTCGTTTGATAATAAGCGCCGCGCTTGATCGTAACAATGCTGACTTGGCTTTGTCTGTTTTCTACGCCATGCGTTCCAGTTTCGACACAGGTTTACTTTTTTCTTTTTTCTTATTTAACCTTAAAACACGAAAAACATTGTCTTTCTGTTCTAGTTATCGAATGTTTTTGGTGATAGGCGTAAGTGAGAATGGGCCATTGGTTGATAGATGGAAATGGTCAAGACCCAATGTCGGTATCTACACTACATTAGTTCAGGGCTTGGCAGTATCGTTAAGGGTCTCTGATGCTCTTAGAATGATCGATGATATTTGCCGAATAGGAGTTTCTCCTGGTGAGGAGGTATAAAAGCTAATTTTGTTCTTTCTATTTACTTATAAAAGATGTTCCTTTTGATAACTCTGATTGAACAAACCTTCTGGGTCTTTTTGGTTTTTTCTTTAATCTTTCGGTAGGTTCCTTTTGGGAAGGTTGTAAGATGTCCCATTTGTACCATAGCTGTTGGTGTTGCTCAACCACAACTTGGAATTCAGGTATATACATTGAAGTCTTTGGTACTGATTTATTGCCTGTTCTGTAATTACAACTTCCAGGATTGGAAAGTTTGTTAAGAGTGCTACCGCAGCTACAAAATCTAGGTTGTAGTTGCATAATATTGGCCCTTTATGCACACATGCCAACTGCATGATTATGGTGTGAACCAGAGAAGAAAAAAAGAAGAATACATTTTTACTTGCCCTATTGATTGCTTACTGCGAAAATTGAACTTTCTGTTCTCTTTTTCTAATGTTTTCTTTACTGTTCTTGTTTCCAAAATATCTTCTTTCTGAAATTCTGCTTCTAAGAGAACAAGCTTTTATCCAGAGGTAGCCTGAATTTTCAACCTGTGTTTCTGCACCTCTATAGAATTTTTTGCATAAATTGTTGATGCTCAAGCCAGAATTCATGCGTATTTTACCCAAAATTTTACTATCTATTTCTATGCATTTCTGCAGATTGTATGTTGTGCCAAATGCCGCTACAAGTATGAGCTTGTTTCTGGCAACATAGTTAGTGTTGACTCAGAGGAAATCAGGTTGGTTTATTTCTGTTTGCTTTACTTTACTAGGATGTTTGCCTTTTCTCCAACTGATGTAAACTCATTTTTCTTTACTCATGGCTTTTAAACTTGTTTTCCTTAGCTAAGTGAGTTACCAGCCGTGGTATATTATTTAAGTATGGTTGACTATAGACATACTTAATTAATATATAGTGTGTCCATATCTTACCTTGCAAATTTAATAAACTTTCCAAATACCTTGAAAATGACACATTGCTTTATTCATAAAAGAACACTAGGATCAAGTATTTTGCTGGATTACTGTGGTTGAATCTTTTTTAACTTGCCATAACTTACGTTGCATAAGCAATTATGAATGCACTATATTTATCAGTTGAAATTGAAAGACTTTAGCAATATTTTCTTTAATTTGATTTTAATGTTGATAACACAATATATACGTGTATGGTGTTGATGCTGGGATATTCACTTTTTCTAAGGAACTCCTCCTGCCGAACGCAGCATGGAGATTCCAGCATGGAAAAGGGGGCTAAAATCTCTGCGGATACTGAAGCAAAGCATTCCTGCTGCTGTTCACTCTATTGTGGTATGCATTTTTTACCTTGTTGAGTCATTCTGCTTCTCTTATTTGACAATTTGATCTTTTGGATTCAAAACTTGGTTCTTGTGTCAAATTATGATCATTCAAAATGCGACTTGCAATCTTTTTTATTTCATCAGTGAATCTAGTGATCCAATATGTGACAGGATCTTCAGAGTTTTCTTCTCATCATTGAAGCCAAAACCTGAACGCTCTTTATATGATTTATTACTCTCAGTGGCTTTCTTCACAAATCTTTTAATTTAAGCTGCAAATTTTTAGTTTATGTACTCAGCCCCTCCAACCCTTTTTTAATCAGTTCTATCCTCATCCTCTTTTCAGGTTCAAACTCCTTCTGGTGTGGCCCGTACACACAGGTTTGCAACTGAAAGAGTTGATCTCCCAGCACAAGAAGGAGAAAGGGTAACCATTGCTTGTGCTGCTCCTTCAAATGTTTATAGAGAGGTTGGACCCTTCAAGTTTAGTCCAAAGGACCCTAACCTCTACCCTGGAGAACCAATGTGCCTGACAAACCACAAAGATGGCCGGGAATCACAATTATTAAGAGCCCCTGCAAAAGATGGAAACTCGTCCTTACTTAATCCTGCCTTTCTCATTCCAATTCTCACTGTTCTGGCTGCTGGAGATGCTGCCTCAGGAATAATAGACCCAAGCTTGCCACAAT
Source organism: Theobroma cacao (assembly GCF_000208745.1). Taxonomy (NCBI): domain Eukaryota; kingdom Viridiplantae; phylum Streptophyta; class Magnoliopsida; order Malvales; family Malvaceae; genus Theobroma; species Theobroma cacao. The sequence goes on from NC_030852.1 coordinate 35,089,737, forward strand.
TGCTTTCAGTTGCTGCTGTAGGATCACTTGCTGTTGGAGCAACTTTAAATGCTGTGATTTTTCCCCAATTGAATATGGTAAGCTATTATCTTGGCTTGCTTTAGTTCTAGTATTCTGCTTGTAAAACCTTTAAACCCTGGTATAATCAAGATTCCAACCCTTTTTTAAGGCTATCATTTAATTTCAAGTTTTTCACAGCACTAAGTTCCCACTTTTCTGTTTTAAATGCTAATTATTGCTTGATAGCATCACTTCAGTGATTTTAGGTATTATTTGTTATTCATAGCAATCAGGATATGTAGTTCAGCTCCGCAATCTGATTCTGCTATTTCTATGGAAGCCGTTCAGGAATTTTCTCAGAGAGAATAAATGCATACTCATTGTCTATTGATGGTGACAGCTTCCTCAAAGATCGGTGGAAACAACTGCTATCAAGCAGCAACTTTTATCTCAGTACGATGTACTGCAGTCTCGCATCAGGGACCTAAAAGAAGCTGCTGAAAAAGAGGTATGGTCTTGCGAATTGCAACTGTAATATAGTTAACTATTTTCCTAGTTAGGTCTTTCACTTGGGACACTTGCTGCCAGAGTTTCAACTTTGGCCCTAAGGTGCTTGGAATGGAAATCATAATTTCTCCTATCCTGGCAGTCCAGAAGCAGAATCTTGTTAAACTGAAATTTTTACTATTTTGAAAATTTGCATAGGAAATGACAGAATTAAGGATGTAATTCAGATTTATGTAAACGTCTTTTTCCCATTAAGCAAATTGAAATGAGCATCTGCAAAGACAGTCATGAAATTTGATACATGAAGTTGACTCTTATATGTCAGTCAATGAAGATTATGTACTCAGTTTACTGCTTCCGCAAATGTGTATTTTGAAGATTGGCTTTTTTAAAAACTAACTACATGTGATTTTAAACTTGAAACTTCAAAATTTATTGTTTGCTGCCTGTGAATTTTCTCACGGGAACTTTCATATTGTATATTGGTGTTGAAGTATGAGCTTGACTGGATGAAGTCTTAATCTTCTAGATATAAGTTGAAAGAATGTATATTTTGTCAACACACTTTTTTTTTTTAAAAAATATATATGTTTGATAAATCGTACTCCTCAATCATTCATTAACCATAGTTGTTTTCGATGTCACTTCATCCTAGGGTGTTTTGAAGTTTTATTCAAGAAGCTTGTTCATTCATGTGTAGGTTTGGATGTTGGCTCGCATGTGCCAATTGGATAACAAAATTTTTGCCATAGGAGAATCTTCTTATCGGTGAAAATCTCTAAACATTCTTATTACTCCTGTTTTGATTATTATGCCTTCTGTTCTTAAGATGAATATCTTTCTCATTGGCCATCATGTGTTTTAATATGGCTCAAGCCTCCAGGTCACTTGCTTCATTTTCAGTAGGATGAAACAATGTTTTCTTTGTTCTCTGTTTCCAGTGCCCGGAGAAGTAGAATCAAAAGGGTGCGAGAAGGCTTGGAGAATTCTCTAAGGGGAAGGATTGAACTCATTGATAGTTATGCAAGAGTATGTCTTTCTACCATAAAACCTTAACAATTCTTTTCTGTTTATTCTTATGAATTGCATCAGGTTGATATATGTGGTATTGTTTACTCATCAGATCTCTTCAATGATTGAAATTGAGGTAGAAATGGACTCTGATGTTCTAGCTGCTGAAGCAGCAAGCAATGCAGTGAGCACTAGTCTATATTTTGTTTCTCTGCATTTACCTGGCACATTTGATGATTAAATTAAGTGATTTTTTCTATAGGAAACTATCGCTGAACAGATACAACAAATCATGGAGCTGGAGAATCTTGAAGAGGCATGTTTCTATCTCTCAAAGCAATTTTCTTTTTACTTATAGCCCCGCCCCCCCCCCCCCCCCTCCTCCTGACATAGCTTGTGGATTTAGACATAGCTCTGTGTGTTTTGGGATATCCCACAACGCTCTGATTGAAATTGGTTATCCTAAACTCATGAAAATATCTAATATTAAAAATTTAGAAGTCAGGGAACTGGACAAAAAGACAAGGTTTTACTTGCCAAGAGATCATACGAGGGTCTTAGCAAGTATAAAAACTCAATTCAACTCCTGACAAAGGCCCTTAGTATTTTATTTTCTTAGCCTACAGCCTACAGGTAGGATGAACTGATGATCGGGTGCAACTTTCTCTTTCTGGTTCTATACCGCCCAGCAGCTTGTTTCTACTACTACCCTTGGCATGCCATTTCTCTTCTGCTGACCTAGTATCTACCATGGATTTGAAACACATGGTGTAGTTTGACTCTTGTTTGGTTTCTTCCTCCCTCTTAATTTCTTCTAACATGTTTATGCAGAAATGGAAACTCCAAGCTGAAGCAAATGATGAGGCAGAAAAATTACTTAGTTCCCAATCCATACCAACAGAACAGATTTAGATATCTAGTTAGTAATCATTTGATTCAAGTAACACTCATTTAGCATGGTTAAGCATCAGTCTGGTGGCAGCATCATTTGCCTTTTGCCCAAGGACATTCCTTTTCAGTTGGATCACTTTGAAAATCGGGCCATCGATGTTGGAGATCGAATGTGTGACAATGATCCATATAACTTCCGAAGCATTTCAATCTATGCTGGATCGGATTTAGGAGAAGGTGAACAACGGAACCTTGGCAGTTGGCTACCTGCCTTAGTCACAGCAAAACGCCATTCCAACAACTTGCTGGATAGCTTGGTTCCAACCGCAGATTCTTGTATATGTAATTGATCCTGGCCTGGCACTTGTAAATTTTGCAGCAAATGTATGTATTCTAAAACAGATAAAGCATCAAATCATAATAATTTCTTCTATAATGGAAAATTGGGGTTGAAAAAGTTTTCATGTAACTTCTCTTATCTTTTTCAATCATTGGTTCTAGGTGGCATTTAAATTGTTCTCTATTTGCGCCCATTGTTAGATTCGAAGAAGTCAAAAGAGAATTGGGTTTCACGTCTATCTTCGTGCTGTTGACCTATCAACCACCTGTCGCCACCAAATTAACCAAGTGCCCGTTTGCTCTAAGTGACACGAAACCCAATCCAACTAGGTTAGGTGCAATCTCTTCACCCATTCCTTCTTCTTTTCCTTGTTTGCTTCTTCTGTTTACTTTTTCCTTTTCTCCTTTCGATGCATGGAACCAGGACGTTTCAGATGGCAATAGCTTTTGTATGCAAAAGTTAGGAATTTGAGAATATATTTATTTATAAGATAAAAAGTAACATGCAACCTCGTGCTGTCCATATTTTACGTGATTAAGTGACATAAAAGTCTAAACTTTTGGACTTGGTAAGAAACCCTCCCTCTTTAAAATATTTCCTCTGCCTTTGTCATTGCCCCTAATGATTCCGTTTTTACTGGTTCTTCCTGAAGCTTTCTAGGACTCTGGCTCATTTCGGGGGCATTCACGAACCTATTGCACTTCCGTATCTTATCTTTCCTTTTGCAAAAAGGCAATTATAAAAACAACAAGATTCTCAAAGTTTTAGGAAAAGATGGCCAAAGTCCCACAGAATTTATTCTCTGCCATGAATTGGGGTCATCGAAATTTCTTGACTGGGATTTAGAATTCCCCTTTTTTTTCCCATATATACAAACTAGGATATTACCAATTTATGAAACATTAAATACGGTATTGAATGCCCTTTTAATCACTTGACCTAAAGCATCCTTTTCAGTTGTCATGATTCACAAAAGCATTTTCCTTTCCTTGTTCATCATAAATGGTTTTATTACCTTCTTTTCAAAGGTATCATTGATGCTGGATTGCACTTTCCCAACACAGGAATTGATTGCGAGTTTATGACACATGAGGAGCTTAACGGAATTAGCATATTAAAGCTATTTATAAAATATTTACAAATATTTCCATCACCATGGACCACTTCCAATATTTCTTAATGCCTACCACCGCCCTATCACATGATAATGCAATTTATTCATGCAATTCTCATTGGTACATTTACAAAAAAGAAGTGTCATACCACTAATTTCTCTTTCGAAATAAGGAACAGCTTTCAACATAATTCATGTGTTCTATAATATAAAAGGGTTTGCTGTTTGGGTTAAATATGTAAATTAGCAGAATTTCATATCCTCGATTGTAAATTCATTTTGGCTATTAATGCTTATTAATTAATTACGTATTAATATGGTAATTTACTAATTTCTTTATTCTGTTCTGACTTCTGATTACGTCCCATTGAACTGTTTCTTTTCTAGTCCTCCCAGAAATGACAAAAAGGTCAATAAATTCACCGATTTTTCTGGAAAAAATAATATAAAAATAATTAAGAGAGTTATTAAAACCCCGAGAATATCCCTTTCCAAACGAGGCAAAAAATAAAGTACCAGAAGGTTAGTTTGGTCCAAACCGATCTGAAACTGCCACGTAACCTGTAGACTCCCTGGACTTCAAAAGTAGACAAAATCTCTACACGTGGCCGATCCTCTAAGCTCTTTATCTCTCCTCAGTCAGAAACGTAAACAAAATCTTTTCCTTTTCCATTTCCATTTCCATTTCCATTTCCTATCTCCTTCCTCTATCTTTCGGTCTCTCCTTTTTCTTTCCAATTCTCCTTCCTTCCAGTATAAATTCCCCCCTCTTTTCTCTCCCTTAATTCAAAGGAAAAAAAAGAAAGCCTTTACAAGCGTAACGCTCTGCTCTCGGTTTCTTTCCACTCTCTGGTTTTGTCTTCGGTTATTTTTCTCTGTTTTTTTTTTTCTTAATTGGATCGATCATGTCGAAAAACATTCTGGTGACCGGTGGAGCCGGTTATATTGGGAGCCACACGGTGTTGCAGTTGCTATTAGGCGGCTACAGAGTGGTGGTTGTTGATAATCTAGATAATTCCTCGGAGGTTGCTATTAAAAGAGTCGAAGAACTCGCCGGTGAATTCGGCAAAAATCTTTCCTTTCTTCAGGTTCGTTGAACGGTTGAACTCACCGGTTTTCGTTTTTTCTTTTTTTCTAAGAAAAAGAAAAGAAAAGATGTCTGGAGGTGTAATTTTGTAATTATTTTAATGAGAGATTGCTGAGTTGGGTGCCAGAGAATTAAGGCTTATTTAATTTTATGTTTTCGTAGTTAATTTGGAGTCTATTTGGTTTAAATTTGATTTATTTTTAGGCTTAGTTGATAATTGAATTGCTATAGCTGGCAACACGGTGCGTTGTAAAACTTAGGCGGTATGATGTTGAATGTCTTTTTTTTTTTTTTAAGGCGAAAAATTGGTGAAATAATTGCCAACAGTAGACGACATTTCACTTTTCAGTTTCTATTTTGTTTTCACATGCTTTTTTAAAATGCTTTAGTTTTGGTTGCTGAAGGACTTAGTGAATTGATTTACTTTTGGCTTTGTTTCCATTGAACTACGATGGTAATTTAGAAGTTATAATTGCTTCTAAAAATTTTTAATCAGAGATTGCTTCAAATGCACGTGGAAAAAGTTATGCCTTTTATTGTTCAAATTGATCAGTTTAGTGAGCTACATAATTTGATTAAACAGAGTTACTGAGTTGTCAGGTGAAGATTCCTTAAATTAAAAAAATAAATAAATAAAGCCCTTTTGGTTTGTTTTCGTGTTTCAATTATTATAACGTTAGTAAGTAACTACAAAAGTGTTTCTTTCTTAAATCTTTTATTTGTATTTTTTCTTCTTTTTTTTTTAATTTATTGAAGCTTTCTTTTGATTGGGAATGTTTGGATCTAGTTCACTAGTCGGCTGTATCAGTTATAAATTGCTTTTGGGATGACGTTTAAAAGTTTACACTTTAATTTTTCTATTGTAAAGTAACTTATACTGGGTTTTAGGGGGAAGTAAATTGTTTTTGCTATTTTAGGATTTTTTTTTACCTTTTTAGGTATTAAGATTTGTTAACGATTTATCTGGAATCTTGCACTTCAAGGATCTCTATGTTTTGTTTTTGCTTCCTTTTAAGAATCAAATGTATGTTTGTCTGATTTTGGCCGATAATCATATCAATCATGTGTTGTTGAATTATTGTAAAAATATTATGTCATTAAAGTATTGTTTACATGCCCATGATTTGTTATGAATATAAATCTTTGATGGTCCTAATATTTGAACCTCTGCTTTCAACTGCAGATGGACCTTCGGGATAGACCAGCACTCGAAAAACTTTTTGCTAAAACAAAGTACCGTTAGAAATCAATATGTGGTTTTTCTTTTGCCTTTTCCTCTTGCTCAAACTCTAAGATTATTACATGATTATGTTGCAGGTTTGATGCTGTGATTCACTTTGCTGGACTAAAAGCAGTTGGTGAAAGTGTACAGAAACCATTGCTCTATTATGACAACAATCTCATTGGAACAATCACCCTATTGGAACTAATGGCTGCACATGGATGTAAAAATGTACCTCTCTCTCCCTTCCTTATGTGATATGTTCTGCAGCTACATAACTTTGTTTATTGCAAAAAGAACAAAAATGCTGTTTCTGGCCTTTTGTTGCTTTTCTACTATAAGGAAATCATTAAAACTAGGGTTATGATTTCTTCTGGATCAATTCAATGATTAAGTTCATAGACATTTTCTTCAGAACATATCACATAAGTATGATCCTTTTGAATCTGGAATTAGATTTTGAATTTGTATAATTCAATTAGTTATGAATTGGATTGTCATTTTTGAGTTTTAGAACTTGACCATTCTTCTAATTTAATACATTTCAGCTTGTATTTTCATCATCTGCTACTGTTTATGGCTGGCCAAAGGAGGTTCCATGTACAGAAGAGTTCCCCCTGGCTGCAGTGAATCCATATGGACGAACCAAGGTATGTACTGAGCCTTTTGTAACTGCATACGCCTTAGCAACTTGGAGAAACAGTAAGGATAAAGAAGGAACTGTTAATGGTTATTATACTTTTACTGGTTTTGTTGAGGGATCTCTTATGAGTACTTAGGCATTTGTCAATTGACTCTTTCTCCCATAGTGTCATCTAATCATTTCTGACATGGTTGGTCTCTCAGCTTTTCATTGAAGAGATGTGTCGTGATATCCGCAGTTCTGATTCTGAATGGAAGATCATACTCCTAAGATATTTTAATCCAGTTGGTGCACATCCTAGTGGCCATATAGGTGAAGATCCCCGTGGTATTCCAAACAATCTCATGCCTTTTGTGCAACAAGTTGCTGTTGGCAGGCGACCAGCATTGACAGTGTTTGGAAATGACTATTCAACAAAGGATGGGACTGGGGTAAGTTTTGATTTATAGTTGCCAACTTTATGGATCTTTTTGAAATATAATCTGTCCAGCAGGCTAAAGTTTTGTCAGTATACCATGATGTTAGATTCCTACGGAGTCTCGTCTTTTCTCATATTTAAGAATTTGTTTCGGATAGTGAAATTTGTTTTTGACTGTATATGATTTTGAATTCTCCAGCTTCCAGCTATAACTTTCTTTCTCAATAAAGCTTGATACCTTTAAACTCCTACTATCTTCTTGGAATCCCTCTATACTTATTCTATACTGCTTAACACTGGATATTGATGCATCTTCCGACATATTCACTGAATCCCCATTCACCACTTGCTGCATCATTCCTTTAAGCAAATCCTTTCTTCCTTCTAACATGCTAGACCACCCCCATGAAGCTCTGGCTCCTTTTTTAGCATTCAGAGCAAGGTTTGATCACTAGTGACAAAGTGCTGATCATTGGTCTCTTTTCAGGTACGCGATTACATCCATGTTGTTGATTTAGCGGATGGGCACATTGCTGCACTACGTAAATTATCTGATCCAAATATAGGTATGTTTGGTTCCTTGTTTTGTTAGAATGCATCTGATTCTGTTAGAATGCCTCAACTAATCTGTTTATTGTAACAGGGCAGAGTCATATATGGGAGTGGTTTTATCGGTTCTTTCTTAATTGTTATTTTTCTGTAATTGCAACTATTTATTCCTTGATGATGTTAGTTTGTGAGATCAATGAATTATGAAAATTTTCAACAGCATATGTTAATGAACATATAATTAAGGATAGCATTCTGTAAAAGTGGTGCTTATGAGCTATATGCTATTATAGGTTGTGAGGTCTACAACTTGGGAACAGGAAAGGGAACATCAGTTTTGGAGATGGTTGCTGCATTTGAAAAGGCATCCGGAAAGGTGTTGTTTCCTTGTTTGGTTTTTGTCTATTCATATTTGGAGTTGTACTTATTTGTTATTCTTGGTATAGAGTTAACATGCCAACTTGTTTACTTTTATCAGAAAATTCCTCTTGTAATGGCTGGGCGTCGACCCGGTGATGCCGAAATTGTTTATGCTTCCACAGAAAAGGCGGAGCGTGAGTTGAATTGGACGTAAGAGCTTCACATACATGCAAAAGTTTGAAATTTCTTTTTTTCCTGAAATAGTACAGTTAATGTAACTGCTAGCAAAACTTAGATCTTGTGGCATCATCTTATACTAATTCTTACCATAAGCCTGTTGTCTTTGCAGGGCAAAATACGGTATTGAGGAGATGTGCAGGGATCAGTGGAACTGGGCCAGCAACAACCCATATGGATATGAATCTTCTGAGTCAACTAACTGAGTGCCAAGACTTTGTCACCCCACGATTCTTATCAAAAACACTCAGATTAGATTTTCTTAACTTTAATTTCACAGATTTATAGGCGATTATCACTTAGGTATTACGATTATAGAGAATAAGGGGCACTTTGTTTAGGCTGCTTCGATTTCTCTGAAGCTGGTGTTGTGCCCCTCATTGCTACTATTTTCTTTTCTGGCTATTTGTCGAGTTAATTCATTTGACCCTGTTATAATGAGCTACAACTATTTTAATGACAATATCCTCTTTGTCCTTTGTAAGTTTTATGTTGTATAGAATCTTGGTTCCAGTTTTTTACTCTCTGCCCCCTTCCCCTCTATCCCTAAACGTCACAGTTTCAAAGAGAAAGACATGAATCTCACATTGATTTTGTATTAAGTGTTTATATCATTTTATATCTAGGAAACGATTTTTTGTGAAATAGAACTATAAGTGCGATAATACAAAATAAATAATAATCTTTCTAATAGAAAACTTGCAAGTGTAACAGAACATATATTTTAAAAAGTTAGATTTTGAACCGGGTAGGGTGGTGAGATGGGGAGGATTNCGCTACAAAAGGCAAAGAGCAACGGTCTACTGGTCCCCATGGCACGCAGGGGTCCAACGGCTCTAATGGGTTTGTTTGAATGGTGTTAACATTCTTTTCGACCCCCATCTCTTTCCTCCCCTCTCAATTTTTTATTAATTTTTATTCTCTCATTTGATGGGACATAATAGAATATAAATATATAATTTTTACAAATTCAATGCCTTTCTCTATGTGATATTGATATACAATTTATGACGTCATATATATGAAGATTTATCACGGCCAAAGAAAATTAAGTGTTTGTTTCGATGGATAGAAGTGGAAAGCAATGGCGTCCACTACTGCCCATTTTCTTTATAATTTAAACTAAAATAATAATAAAAAAAAAGAGGAAATGAGGATTCGCCAAGTGTTGCCAACTGCAAATGTGCCGTTGGGCCAAAATGCTTGTTTTAAAAAGATGGTGGGTCCTTTTAGTTTGGGTTTTGAATTTTGCAAAGCCTCCTACAATAGACAAATATGAAAATTAAGGAGAAAAACTAATCGTTGAGAATTCAATGATGGGTAATTCGAATCTTATAACCTTTGTCCTTTTTTATTTAAATGATTCTCAATTGGATTCTTTTTTTCCTTTTGTGTAATTTCCTTATGGTTTTGAATAAATTTAAATCAGTAATTATTTATTTATAAAAACCTTCAAACTTTAAACATGAACTACGCAAACGCGGCCTTAGAAGCAATAAGAAGTAACTAGGAAATAACTCTGCAGCGAAAAACTCGCGAGTCAAAGCAGTCAATTTACCCAATGGCTAAAAAAACCAAGTGATTTACCCAACCGCCACGTTTAATCGTAGTTATCACCCCTCCCCCACCCGCATTGCTTACTCTCTTGTCGTACGACTCACCTTTACTGTTGGAAGTCATCGACATGTCCCTTCACTTCAAACGAAGAAATAAATACAAAAAAATTAAATTAAATTAAAAAAATAATTAATTAAAACGCGCTTCACTTTAAAGCCACTCTCTTATTCTTCTCCCCTTTCAAAACCTTCAAACGCAAAGTCTTCTCTCTCTCTTTCTCTTTCTCTGGACGGCACTTATTTACGTTCTCGCACAGATCTGACGGTGCCGTTTTTACTTCATCAGGTCAGATCTAGCTGATCTGAATCCGACGCCGTCTTAGTAACCGGCACCGATCTGTCTTTTTTTAAAAAGAAATGGAGAATTTGATATCTCTTGTCAACAAGATTCAAAGAGCTTGCACGGCTCTTGGTGACCACGGTGAGGCAAGCGCATTGCCTACTCTTTGGGACTCTTTACCGGCGATTGCCGTCGTCGGCGGTCAGGTCAGCAACCGTTCTTTCGTTCTCTTTTCAATTTTAGTCGACTTTTTTTCTTCTTTTTTCTTTTATTTTCAGCTGATCTGAGATTGGAATTTCAACAGAGTTCAGGGAAGTCTTCGGTGCTCGAAAGCATTGTCGGCAAGGATTTTTTACCACGTGGATCCGGTAAAAAATTAATTTGCCTCATTCAATCTTATTTTTCGTCGCTAAGAACTTAAGAAATGATCTTTTGCCTTTTTTTGGTTTAAAAATTGACGCAGGAATTGTTACTCGGAGACCTTTGGTGTTACAGCTTCATAAGAGTGAAGAAGGAAGCAGAGAATACGCTGAGTTTCTTCACCTTCCAAGAAAAAGATTCACCGATTTCTGTAAATTTCTTTTTTATTTCCTTTCAGCTTTTTTCCCCACTTTTACCATAAGGTAATCTTGGATTTTAACTTGATCATTATCTGTGTTATAGCTGCTGTTAGGAAAGAGATTCAAGATGAGACGGATAGAGAAACTGGCCGAACCAAACAAATCTCCAGTGTTCCAATTCATCTTAGCATATATTCTCCCGGCGGTATGATCTGGATATAAATTGTTCTTTTCTTTTTGGTAGATTATTTGATTCTTTGTAAAATTTCCAGCCCTTTTCTTGACGTCTTGACTTTTTTTTTCTCTGTTTAATTTGTTGCAGTTGTCAATTTGACTCTAATTGACCTTCCCGGTCTTACGAAGGTAGCAGTAGGTAAGTATAATGCTTATCACAATTTTAGTGTTTTTTTATTGACTGCAATATATTTTGGGGACCTATAAACATGTAATTATCGAAATTGCGTTTTCCTTCACTATGTAAAATCGAGTATAAGAACTATGGCATCTTACCACTTTAGCACTTAACACCCCCGCCCCCCCTCCCCCATTTTTTGTTCTTCTCATTGCCATATAATTAGCAAGATTCTTCTAGATTAAAAGGTGAAATTGATGGATTATCTTGCTAAATGCAGAGGGTCAACCAGACAGCATTGTGCAAGATATTGAGAATATGGTTCGCTCCTATATTGAGAAGGTAAAATGTGATGTCTTTTTTGTCTAAGTTCAGTGCTCCAGTTGTCAGGAAATTTACTTCAATAAGATTTAAAATGATGTTTCAGCTTACTACCTTTACAAAAATAGTTATTTTTAATGTTGTGTCAATTCAAGTTGTAGGAAAAGTGTGTTGTGGATAGTTGTTGCTGTCTTTTTTCCTGCGGTAACTTTGCAGTGTACATTTTTTGATGATTTATGCAAGAATGAAAGCTGAATAGTGCTGCACTATCTTTTTTTCCTGGACTTTTTATGCAGCCCAACTGTATAATCTTAGCAATTTCACCTGCTAATCAAGATCTTGCTACATCAGATGCAATTAAAATCTCACGTGAGGTGGACCCTACAGGTATGCTCTTGCAATGCCAGTTCATGCTATATTCTTTTTTCTTTGTCAGGCACCTCCAAGTTTGCATCTTCTGTACTTTGTTGATCAGTACGAAGCCATGGGTGCTTTTTAATTTTTATGTTGTAAAAAATTGCTATGATATGTAGAGTTTTTGACGTTTGGTTTCTAATACTTCGTATTGGTATAACCTTTCAGGGGAGAGGACACTTGGTGTCTTGACAAAGATTGATCTGATGGATAAGGGTACTGATGCAGTTGATGTAAGTTGATTTATGCTTGATATAGACATGCTAATCTTATTGAAGTCCTGAGTATTTGAAGCCTTTGGCATTATTGTGTTCTGATTCGTATTTCTGTTGGCTTAGATTTTGGAAGGAAAATCTTATAGGCTGAAATTCCCTTGGGTTGGTGTTGTGAACCGCTCACAAGCAGATATTAACAAGAATGTTGACATGATTGCTGCTCGGCGCAGAGAACGAGAGTATTTTGCTAATACACCAGAGTATAAGCACCTTGCACACAGAATGGGTTCTGAGCATCTTGCTAAGGTGCTCTCAAAGGTATGCTAGTGGGTAATTGTGCTTGTTTTCTTTTTTCTTAAACCTTTTCAATCCTCAATTTTTGCTTGCAAAGGACAGGCTGGTACTTGATTCCAGTATACCTTTTCTTCAATTGTAGTAACCTAGTTGACATGTTTAATGTGTCAGCATTTGGAAACTGTAATCAAGTCCAGAATCCCAGGGATTCAGTCCCTTATTAATAAAACAATTGCTGAACTCGAAACTGAATTGAGTCGCCTTGGAAAGCCTATTGCAGCTGATGCAGGCGTAAGTGTGCTCTTCCTATTTTCTGTGTGGGTGTGTGCGGGTGCACATTCAGATTGGTTGAATATGGATTTTTTGCTATTCCACTTTCAGTTGATTTTAAGTTTTTTGAGAATTGCTGATGGTTGAGATGATTATACAGGGAAAATTGTACACAATTATGGAGATTTGTCGTCTTTTTGATCAAAATTACAGGGAGCATCTGGATGGCGTGTATGTATCAATTCTCTTGTTTTTATCATCCTTAAGTCACCTGTGCCCTGGCAGGTATGGATGCCGTCTTTTTGACTTTAATTATTGTTACAGGCGACCTGGTGGTGATAAGGTGTACAATGTTTTCGACAACCAACTTCCTGCTGCTTTGAAAAGGTTGCAATTTGACAAGCAACTTTCAATGGAGAATATTAGGAAGCTCATTACTGAAGCTGATGGATATCAACCTCATTTAATAGCTCCTGAACAAGGATATCGTCGTTTGATTGAATCTACTTTAATTACTATTAGAGGTCCGGCTGAGGCTGCTGTTGATGCGGTATGAAAGAAAATTTTAGAAATAGGGTATATTATGTTCAATTTGACATGTGGAGTTTACTCTGTAACTATTTCTTAAAGATCATAACTTGGATCAGTTTAATTATGATACATTCCCTTTAAAACCATTTCAAAAATTGAGAATTTTGGGATGTCATTCTTTCACATCTTGCCCATAGGTTATATAAATCTTTAGAATTTACTGGAGATCACTTTTTTATTTCATGGGTGGGAAGGGATCACGGATGTAAAATGCATTGAACTAGATTTTCTGCTATATTGGGGAAGGAAGCATGAGGAGTCTTCACAAAGTCAGCATACATTGCTGCACCTTTACTAAATATTACTATATATTAGGACATTTTTGTCTACTACATCATGTGTTTTCCTTTCAAATATATGAATTACTCTGTGCGTCATGCTGTTCATCCAGTCATACTTCAAAGTGGATTGATTTTATTTATCACATTTTTCAGGTTCATTCCATTCTGAAGGATTTGATTCACAAGGCTATGAGTGAGACTCCAGTAGGTTCCTGTCTATGCAATATCTTATTCATGTATCAAAGAAATTATGCCTGTTGGAGTATTATAATTCATACCATCAATTTGGTTTCGTTTTCAGGAGTTAAAGCAGTATCCTGCTCTGAGGGTCGAGGTTGGAAATGCTGCAGTTGAGTCTCTTGACAGAATGAGGGAACAGAGCAAAAAAGCAACACTTCAACTGGTTGATATGGAATGTAGTTACCTTACAGTTGATTTCTTCCGAAAGCTTCCTCAAGATGTTGAGAAGGGTGGCAACCCTACACAATCAATATTTGACAGATACAATGACTCATACCTGAGGAGAATTGGTAGGTTCATAACACAAAAAAGAAGTTTCTTGAAGGACAGAGATATCTGTTGTTTGAAATTTCAATGCATGATATTAAAATTGAATGTATTTTATTGCTGATCATGGGCGTCTCTGACAATGCATGAGCAGGGACAACCGTTTTGTCATATGTTAATATGGTTTGTGCTACTTTGCGGCACTCCATTCCAAAGTCCATTGTTTATTGTCAAGTCCGTGAAGCTAAAAGAAGCCTGCTGGACTTTTTCTACACTGAATTGGGTAAACTGGAGGTGAGAACAGTTCTCTCTCTTACCGTCTTCTCATTACTTATTTTGTTGAAACAGATGATTTGTGTGATTGACTGGTCGGAAAATTCTTGTAGCAAAAACGATTATCAGCATTGTTGAATGAGGATCCAGCAATCATGGAGCGACGTAGTGCTCTTGCAAAGAGGCTGGAATTATACAGGAGTGCACAGGCAGAAATCGATACAGTTGCTTGGTCCAAGTAGACTGGTGGCATCATTCTTTCATTTATGAGCAGAGTAACTGGGGAAGAACCGGGGAGGGTCATTTTGTTGTTTGTCATGAAGGCAAAATAGTTTTAACCAGAAAGCAACTTCATTTGTTGTGTATGCTACATTTATATATATCTATAATATACAAATGTTTGCCAGTCTTGGTCTGGGAGTATTTGCGCTTTGTCTAATGTGCTCTTGTGAGCTGCTGCTCATTTTGTCTTTGAAATTGTCATTTTCAAAGGCTTGTCTTTTTATTTTATAATAATTGTGATAAATTTTCTAAAATGAATAGCGTTTTGCTGCAGCTGATATTTTTCCTGATAAGTCTCAAGTGTTACGGTTTCTATTTTGGTCTTGAATATGTTATTATTAATTTTTTTTATTTCGAAGCCCAAATATCCATTAAAGCCCACTTCAACACCACGACCATAAGCCCACTTTCCCTCGGGTTTCTAAGTCCAAATTCCAACTCTCAGTCTTAAGTCCGAAGTCGACGCGACGATGTCGTTTCGGATAAAAATTAGTGGTATCGGAAACGACGTGGTCTGCGTACGAGGCCTATGGTGTTGCCCTCTTCCCACTTGAGGAATCACAGAAAAAGCAGACAGGTCGCACATTTTAAATGTTCTGTTGGATGACGGAGACATCTTAACGTTGGTTTATGTCTGTGTCGCCAACCAACTGCTTTAAATTCAGAACAAAAATCTTCACAAATCTTATGTATAAGTCACCCAGATCTGCTCTTCCCTTTAATTTCTCAAGAAGGTAATAATCTTTCCCTGCAATATTTTCCCGTTAGCATTTAAAGCTGTCATTGTCGTTTCTTGTAACCGACTCTGCAGAATTGCCATATTTTCTTTTTCTTTGCTTTCTTCGTTTTAGTCTTGAAGAAGCATTCAGATATTTGGTTGTTTTTAGCCATTTATCTTGATGGGTTTGTCTTAAGCTAGTTATCTTTCATTATGCTGTTTGTTTGTAGGCCTTTAATTTAGTTAGTTAAGTAATATTATTAAGTAGATTTCAGTTTCATGGCTAACTTGAGGAAGAGGAAGAAGATGCACTGAGATAATGGTAGTTTTAGCCATTTTCTCTTGGTGGGTTTGCATTGAAATTAGTTGATTCTTGATCATGCTTAGGTGATTTTGGTTTTTATGGATCTGCATCAATTTGATGATGAGTAGAAATCAAATAAAAAATTTCAACATAGATTACGTGAGGGGACTTTATATGGGGTAAGGTAGTTGGTTTACAAAAGGATTAATAGTTATTTTGTAGTTTTGTAAATCTTGGATCACTTTTTCTCTTCTGCCTTGTTTTAATAATCTTTGTTTTGGCTGCAACCACAGCCATCTCACCAGGTACAAACTGTAAAAGACGAGTTAAATGCTACTAAAAGATTTTACAAACTTGTAGCATCCGTTGAGAGTTGAGGCACAAGAGTCTGAAGTCTGTAGTATTTAATTTATATGGTGCCCTTTAGAACTTGGATTTTGCGGTTCTCAGAAAGTTATGTGGTGGCTGCCACTGGCTGGCTTGCATGAATTATTTCTGTAAAATTTGGTCTAGGTACTTCTGCTTGATTCTGCCACATCAAAGTGTGCTAAATTATTCTTGAAACTTTATTTGTTCAAAAATGGTTGGGAACCAATCTGTCTTTTATTTTGTTGTGGTTTAAATTTTCTCATGATAAAATTTACTTGATTAATTAGTTTATTCTAAATAAACTTGGGAAACCATATTCCAGGCTTTTGAAAAATGTTAAAATGTATTTCCATGATTCCATCCGATGGCTTGTTGGAGAACCCTTTGAAATTTAGGAGCATTGCATGTTCTTGTTGACACTTGCTTTGCCTTGATAAATGCATCTTATTTGGAAAGTCTTTAGATTGTATGAAATAATTTGAACTGCTGACTGCTTTATGTTCTTTGGTTTTACTTGGGCATGCAGCTTAGACTTTCTAAATATCAAGAAGAAAGAACAGGATTGTGAACGCTTTTATGGCCTCTGAGAGGGAAGATTTTGGTCTTTCAGGGCCCTTACACCTAAATAGTATAGATTGGTAAGATCTTCCTCCCATTAAACAGAAAGAACCCAAGAAACTTTTTAACTTCCAAATATCTATAAGGTCTAAGAACTTGAGGATTTTAGCGCCTATTTTAATCTAAGCAGGTGGTAATGTCTTATGTGCTGAAATATTGTTGTGTTTATCGCATGCAGGACCAATGCACATCATCGAAGGTCTGTAGCAGCCAGTTTGGTTGAGGGTGTCTATATTTTGGAGCGAGACCGCCAGGAAAAACGTCAAGAATCTCAAGCTCTGGCTCCTCCTTGGTGGGAGTTCTTCCATTTTAAGTTGATTCGTCAGCTTGTTGATGATGCTGATTTTTGCATCTTTGGTGCCATTTATGAGTATAAGCCTCCATCATCTCATTGTCATGACTCAATTGATCGAAGCCCCCACTATGTGATTGCCTTCCGAGGTACCATAACTAAACCAGACTCCTTCTCAAGAGACTTTGAGTTGGATATCCACATAATACGAAATGGTCTCCACCAGACTTCTCGCTTTGAGATTGCCATGCAAGCTGTTCGAAACATGGTTGCTGCTGTGGGTGATTCAAACGTCTGGTTAGCTGGCCATTCCCTTGGGGCAGCAATGGCAATGCTGGCTGGAAAGACTATGGCTAAGACAGGCATTTTTCTGGAAGCTTTCCTCTTCAATCCACCATTCTTATCTGCCCCAATTGAGAGAATTAAAGATAAGAAAGTGAAACATGGACTTCGATTTGCTGGCAGTGTCATCACAGCTGGACTTGCTCTTGCCACAAAGGGTAACAGTCTAAGGAGTCGGTCCGAAGATCCATTTGCTGCTTTGTCTGCGTGGACACCATGTTTATTTGTGAATCCTGCTGACCACTTATGCTCTGAATATGTTGGCTATTTTGAGCATAGGAAAAAGATGGAAGAGATTGGGGCCGGGGCTATCGAGAGGTTAGCAACCCAGCATTCATTAGGAGGTCTATTTATGAGTGTCGTGGGAAGGGGTGCAGAAGCTGCAGAACCACTGCATCTGCTTCCTTCAGCAAATTTGACAGTGAATCTAACTCCTGCACAAGATTTCAAGCAAGCCCATGGGATTCACCAGTGGTGGGGACCTGAAGTACACTTGAAGTGCAACCTTTACAAGTATAAATAGTTTGTGCTTGTCCTGATTTATGTTGTATATGTACCATTAGAGGAATCCTTTAGTGGTTTCTGTTGCTGTGGATTGGGGAAAACATAGAAACATGTATTGTTTCAGTGTCATCTCAAACTGATTGATTGCAGCCAATTATCTTGTCAAATTATAGGAAGTCAAAATATGCTGCTACTTTAAACAGCTCAAATTTTCACATGCTAAAGAGTCTATTGCCACTCTAAGACCTGCAGTCTTTCTGCAAAAGGAAATGCAACTCATAATTTGTACCCCAAAAGATGCAACTCTTAACAAATGCTACATACACAAAGATTGGTCTTTCTACGAAAGGAAACCCAACTTTTAACAGGTGCTGGACACACAAAGACTAGCACGATACTGCAAGGATAAAATTACTTTCATAGCTATTATAAGACTACCAAGTTCATAAAGTATGCACTGTGGTAAAAGTTCATAAAGGGGATCACATCATCTAAGCGCATTGGAGAGAACTAAAAGCTAGCTGGTAAGAGCACTTTTTAATGCCCTCGAGTAATAGGCTCATTACTTGCACCATCTTCATTGGGACTTTGAATCCATGAGTCAACCTGCAAACAAATAAACGGGACAGAAAGAACAGTGAGTTAAAGATTCCAGAATAAGATGATCAATGAAATGCACATCTCCTGCAACTCGAGAGAGAATTAAAGAAATAAACATCAAGGTAAAGAGCAGTAAACAAGGACAAGGGGTTTTGATTCAATGTTCTCCAAAACCTCTCGAGTCTTGACATCCTTAAGAAAAGACATTGTCATCAAAACATATATATATATATGATTATAGGTAATCAAAGACTATTCTTAACTGAATAAATATAATGCAACAGAAAGGGCTACATGATTAATTATAGGGTAACATACCCACACACCATTAAATTTTAATCAAAATTATACGAAAATTCATTTGTTTTTAAAATAAGCACCCTGTCTCAATCGTCTAAATGAGTTAATATTAAAAATGAAATATCTAAAATGCTTTTTTTGTTATTTTCTTTCTCTCAAGTCAGCTGGCGACATCCCCTTCTATTGGCTGACCACTCATCTCCACCCTGCGCTCAACTTGAAAGCACCAGATCAGTGCTCCTTGAGGGCACCGAGGCTTCCCAAGGGAGAACCGGAGCTCCCTTGGAGAGCTATAGAGCTCCCTTATAATTATAAGGGTCTTTTTCATTTTCAAAATTAAGATTCGTCTTATTAGGTTAAGGATAGAAATGATAAGGTCCTCTCCAAAACCGGCAGGGTTCTCAATTGAAATCTTGAAATTTCCAAGGCATTCTTTCTTAACTTGGTACTGCAATTTCCATATTGTAATTAACCTAAATAAAGAGTATAAAAGCATTTCTACCAAATACAAGAAGAAGAAGAAGAAGACAGTACCATCTCCTCGGTTTCTCGTTGTTGCCGTATCTCATCACGTAGTTGATGTATCGTGTTCATCAGATTTGACAACATAGCGTTCAGCCTTTCAATCTCCTCTCTTAAATGCCTATTTTCGTTTCTTAGCGGCTCCAATTGCGCCTCCGCCATCTGGAGTCTCTGAAACTCCATCTTCAATTGCAAATTAAGAGTAGAAACAAACTAGTAAGCAGCAGTACTTAACTAAAACGATCATAAATCACTAGAAAATTCGTAGTATGAAATTGTGTGTACTTTATGATCTCGGCGGCGTCGCCGATCACCCTCATTCTTCGCTCTTCTTTGATCTGGGTTTAGTTCACGTCTCTTGCTCATCGTTGCTCCTTGTTTTATTTGATAATCCCCTGGATTTTTCCTATGTAATAAAAAACCAAGTATGCTGCATTGGGGGAGGGGTGGTTTGTAGAAGAGAAGCGCGCGCTGTGGGTGGGGCCGATTGAGGGCGTGTGATATTGACTTATGTAAACTCTCACTAAAAGCCACGAGGGTCCTTAGTATCAACTGGACCAATGATAAGTTCTTCCACCCATTGGTTCCTGTTGCTGTCGGATTAGAGAAACATAGATACTAGATTGTCTTCAATATGTGATCTCCAACTGATTGATGCCACCCTCCAACTATCTTGTGCAAAACACATAGGAATTGGGTTACTTGTCTTTCAACACCTTTGATTTCGTTCCCAGTCCAAATGATTTTTGACATATCATGTCATGGTGCCTTCCTCTTCTCTTCCACTAACAACCTACTTAAAATTTGTTGCCTACACTTCGCTTGTTTACTAGCAGGGATTGAATGGAAACATTAACAGAGAGAAGCTGCGCCTTTCTTCCTGCAAACTAATCTCGTTTTCTACGTAAAGTGTTTGGGGCCAGGGAGGCACAGTTACACTTTGCTTGAGCATTTGCTTAACACTGGCTTATGTTACTGAGTGTGCTGCCACATGTCCTAGGAGAGCTTGGTGTACTGTTAGCTCTGGGAATGAAATTCCTCATGTCCTGGAAATCAAACCAGAGATTAGCATCTCGTCTTCCCCCATCCCTCATTTCTTTCAAATTTGAGGTCGACTGAGGTTGTTCAACGGACATAAGTGAGGAGGGAGAACTGGAAAAGGGGAGAGAAGAACACAGTCGTGTATCCTAGTGACACTGCATTACTGCATTTCTAGACTTCACAGACTTCATTTCCATCAAATAAAGCAAGCAAAAATGCCCGTCTCCCTTACATTCAAACTCAAACTTGTTAAACAGTTATAGTATTGTGGAAGTTATATTTTGCAGTCTAAACATAACTCAATGTAGCTTAACTTTAACCCCTTACTCCTCAGCAATTACCCTGCTGTCTTCTAATCCTGCACTAGGCTCAATTAATTTACACTTTACCATAAAAAATAGTTAAAATATCCTCATTTTTAAAGTTTTAATCGAAATTTTAAATGGATTTATTAATTTTTGAAATGACACTTTATCTTAAAACTGTAAATATCGTTAACAGAGAATTTAAATGACTAAAATGCTTTTTTTTGGTTAAATTATGTAATTAATCTCTATACTATGCAAAAAGTATAAATTTAATCCATATATAATAATTTGTGTAAATTGGATCCTTATACTTTATTAATTTATTAATGTTAATCCTTAATTCTAAAATTTTTAAATTTGACCATTAAATATGTTGACATGTCATTTTGCTCAAGTTGACATAGCAATAATAGAGATGACGTGCCATATTGCTGACATTTACCTAGTAAAAAAATGCTACCTGTACACATGAGTTTAACAAAGAAATTAAGAAAACCCTAACCCTAAATTAAAAATTACATGAAATTAACAAAAATACGATTAAGAATTTTTTAAAAAGATTAAGAGAGAACGAAAAAAAAATCTTCAACTGAAGAGAAAGAATCAAAAGAAGGAAAATCAACTGGTTTTGAATATGAAATTGAAAGTAGGGCAAATAATGCGTTTTCTTTCTTTGTTCTTCTCAGCACAGCGGGCTTCATCTCTCCATACCAACAGAAAAAAAGACAAATAGGGTAGAAGTATGGAATAGGGGAACTTATTTCACAAAGTAATCTGAAGGACAATGCCAGCAACAAATCCCCAAGGTACTCAGAGTGCCGTGCAATTCCCCAATAACCAGAAGCAAGCAGTTTTCCCCCAAATAACCTTTGAAGGCTTACCCCATATATAAGTGCTTCGGGATTCTTTTTGAATATATGCTTTTGCTTATTAGCCCCTCTAAATACAAGGTAACCGATCAAAAAAACAAAACAATTTGCTATTGCAGCGGATGTCAGCTCCACTTTGCTATTCAAAAGCCACCAACCCTGGATACTAAATGTGAAAGAAATCCACACTAGATCTCCAAAGACCAATATAAAGCCCATTCTCTTAGCAATTATGTCCTAGGTGGAGGTCATGTACTCCTCATGAACAAAATAGTCCAGAATGTATAATAGACAAAATTAAATTAAGCATGCTTAAAATTTTACATAAAAAAAAAAGGAAAAAAACACTCAAGAACACAAATCTAGATAAAAAAATAAATTAGTACATTAAAAAAATTACATTTTTGGATACTATAAGAGAGAAGCTTTTGAAGCATACAGTTTTCGAGAGAGTATGGATCCTTTGAATTGCCCTTTGCATAGCTTGAGCTAAAATGGTGTCTTAACACATGAAGACCCAAGAACACAAATCCCATATACAAACGTAAATCTAGAGATAATCAGTCAAAAAAATACCTCCCAAATTTGCTATGAATGCCAAGAACACATTTACAACCACAATGCAAATCTTTTGAGTTTCCTTTCTATCAATATGGGTTACTTGGGAAAAAAGTTTGAGATTTCTTATCTGCCCCAATTGAGAGAATTAAAGATGAGAAAGTGAAGCATGGACTTCGATTTGCTGGCAGTGTCATCACAGCTGGACCTGCTCTTGCCCCAAAGGGTAACAGTCTAAGGAGTCGGTCCGAAGATCCATTTGCTATTTTGTCTGCGTGGACCCCATGTTTATTTGTGAATCCTGCTGACCACTTATGCTCTGAATATGTTGGCTATTTTGAGCATAGGAAAAAGATGGAAGAGATTGGGGCTGGGGCTATCGAGAGGTTAGCAAACCAGCATTCATTAGGTCTATTTATGAGTGTCGTGGGAAGAGGTGCAGAAGCTGCAGAACCACTGCATCTGTTTCCTTCAGCAAATTTGACAGTGAATCTAACTCCTTCACAAGATTTCAAGCAAGCCCATGGGATTCACCAGTGGTGGAGACCTGAACTTCACTTGAAGTGCAATCTTTACAAGTATAAATAGTTTGTGCTTGTCCTGATTTATGTTGTATATGTACCAGTAGAGGAAGCCTTTAGTGGTTTCTGTTGCTGTGGATTAAGGAAAACATAGAAACATGTATTGTTTCAGTGTCATCTCAAACTGATTGAATGCAGACAATTATCTTGTCAAATTATAGGAAGTCCAAATATGTTGCTACTCTAAACAGCTCAAATTTTCACATGATAAAGAGTCTGTTGTCACTCTAAGACCTGCAGTCTTTCTTCAAAAGGAAATGCAACTCATAATTTGTACCCCAAAAGATGCAACTCTTAACAAATGCTACATACACAAAGATTGGTCTTTCTACAAAAGGAAACCCAACTTTTAACAGGTGCTGGATACACAAAGACTAGCACGATACTGCAAGGATAAACTTACTTTCATAGCTATTATAGGACTACCAAGTTCATAAAGTATGCACTGTGGTAAAAGCATGAAGGGGATCATATCATCTAAGCGCATTGGAGAGAATTAAAAGCATCTGGGAATGAAATTCGTCCGATGCTAGAGATCAAACCACAGAGTAGCATCTGGTCTCCCTCCCTCAAGCATAGAGTTTTCGAGAGTGTATGGATCCTTCGAATTGCCGTTTGCATAGCTTGAGCTAAAATGGTGTCTTAACACATGAAGACCCAAGAGCACAAATCCCATACACAAACGTAAACCTAGAGATAATCAGTCAAAAAAATACCTTCCAAATTTGCTATGAATGCCAAGAAGACATTTACAACCACAATGCAAATCTTTTGGATTTCCTTTCTATCAATAAGGATAAAATTACTTTCATAGCTATTATAGGACTACCAAGTTCATAGAGTATGCACTGTGGTAAAAGCATGAAGGGGATCATATCATCTAAGCGCATTGGAGAGAATTAAAAGCTAGCTGGTAAGAGCATTTTTTAATTCCCTTGAGTAATGGGCTCATTACTTGCACCATCTTCACTGGGACTTGGAACTCCATCAACCTGCAAACAAATAACCGGGATAGAAAGAATAGTGAGTTCAAGATTCCAGAATAAGGAGATAAATGAAGTGCACATCTCCTGCAACTCGGGATAGAATTAAAGAAATAAACATCAAGGTAAAGAGCAGCAAACAAGGACAAGGGGTTTTGGGTTCAATGTTCTCCAAAAACTCTCGAGTCTTGACATCCTTAAGAAAAGACATTGTCATCAAAGCATATATATCTACGATCATAGGCAATCAAAGACTATTCTTAACTGAATAAAAAGAATGCAACAGAAAGGGCTACATGATTAATTATAAGGGTCTTTTTCATTTTCAAAATTAAGATTCGTCTTATTACTACATGATAGGATAAGGATAGAAATGATAAGGTCCTCTCCAGGTCTCTCAATGGAAATCTTGAAAATTCAAAGGCATTCTTTCGTAACTTGGTATTGCAATTTCCATATTGTAATTAACCTAAAGAAAGAGTATAAAAGCATTTCTACCAAATACAAGAAGAAGAAGAAGAAGACAGTACCATCTCCATGGTTTCTGGTTGTTGCCGTCTCTCGTCACGTGGTTGATGTATCGTGCTCATGAGATTTGACAACATAGCGTTCAGCCTTTCATTCTCCTCTCTTAAATTCCTATTCTCGTTTCTTTGCGTCTCCAATAGGGCCTGTAATTCGGCCTCCGCCATCTGCAGTCTCTGAAACTACACCTTCAATTGCAAATCAAGAGTAGAAACAAACTAGACTAGTAAGTTGTAGTACTTAACTAAAAAAGATCATAAATCATAGGGAAAAAAAGAAAATTCATAGTATAAAATTGTGTGTAGTTTATGCTCTCGGCGACGTCGCCGATCAATCTCATTTCTTGCTCTTCTTTGATCTGGATTTCGTTCACGTCCGTTGTTCATCTGATTCGTTAGCTTAGCTCCTTGTTTTATTTGATAATTTCCCGGCTTTTTCCTATGTAATAGACAAAAGTATTCTACTGTCGGCGAGGGGTGGTTTGTTGAAGACAAGCGCGCGCCATGGGTGGGGCCGATGGAGGGCGAGGGTCCTTGACTTTTTGAACTCTCACTGAATGCCACGAGGGTCGTTAGTATCAATTGGACCAATGATTAGTGCTTCCACCCATTGGTCCCTGTTGCTGTCGGGTTAAGGAAACATGCTGATTGATGCCGCCCTTTTAACTATCTTGTGAAAAACGTATAGGAAGTGGGTTACTTGTCTTTCAACACCTTTGATTTCGTTTCCAGTCCAAATGATTTTTCACGTATCATGTCATAGTGCCTTCCTCTTCTCTCCCACTAACATCCTTTAAGCTACTTAAAATTTGTTGCCTACACTTTGATTGTTTACCAGCAGGGATTGAATTGAGACATCGACAGAGAGAAGCTGCGCCTTTCTTCCTGCAAACTAATCTCGTTTTCTATGTAAAGTGTTGGGGGCGGGGAGGCACAGTAACACTCTGCTTGAGCTTTTGCTTTCTTTTTTTCTAGAGTAGAGCCAGAATAACACTGGCTTATGTTACAAAAACGTGTGCTGCCACTTGTCCTAGGAGAGCTTGGGGGGTAAACTCTGGGAATGAAATTCGTCCGATGCTAGAGATCAAACCAAAAATTAGCATCTGGTCTCCCTCCCTCATTTCTTTCAAATTGTCCAACAGACATAAGTGAGGAGGGAGAACTGGAAAAGGGGAGAGAAGAACAGAGTCGTGTATTGCAGTGATACTGTAAGCAAAGCCCATTTCTTACATTCAAACTCAAACTTGTTAAACAGTTAGGTAGCATTTGATACGATAGAAATGGGAATTTATTTTTTGTAATATGTTTAATTAAATTATGTTATAATAGTGATTGTAATATAAAACTAAAACAATTAGATTACATTATACTCTTATACTCTGTAATATTATTAAAAACATTTTTATTTTTTTATTTTTTTATTTTATTAAAATATTTTATAATATTATAATTTAAATATATATATATATATATATATATATATATTTCGTGAAACGACTTTTTTATTACTTTTAATAACTATTCTTTACTAGATGTTAGATAGTGAATGCCAAAACAATTTATGTTGTTTTTAAGAAAAAATTTAAAATATAATATATAATATAAAAAATTATATTTTAAATATAAAAATAAAGTATATAAAATTATAATAAAAATAAAAATAAAATATATAATATTAAAAATATATTTAAAAGATGATATTCTATAAAAATTAATAAAAAAAATATAAGTATATTAAATTTATATTTTAATAAATAAAAATAATTTTAAAAATTAACATTACATTTAGAAGTATTAATATGAGTTAATCCAATTCAACACGATCCAAACCCTTGTGGGTCGAGAAAATATGAGTTAAGTCGAACTAGTTCATTTTTACAAGGACCATCAAAACTCCAACCCATGAGCCGAGCTAGGCCAATCCACTTTTTTTTCCAAAAAAAAATCATTTTTACAATTTTACCTAACAAACTTCTTATCAATAAAATTGTTCAATGATAAAATCCATAAATTGAATAATAAAAAAATATTACAAACAAATAAATTACACCAAATATAAATAAACAAATAAATTACATCAAATATAAATAAAATTTCAATCTTTAACACAAACTACAATCTCATAAATATAAGTAGATAATCAAATAAACAAAAACTTCAACACTCATTTATATCTTCTTCAATCCTCATCTTCAAACAAAACATTTAAATTATGTTTGGACAGCACTGATGCTTCAAAGTCTAAATCATTATTAATTTGTTATTTAAAATTCATTATCATAAAAAAATAATAACTTTTAATCTTAACTAAAATTATTAATTTGACAAGTCAAAATTAAAGACATTAAAATATAAAAAATAAACAATACCATTAATAACAAATTATTAATTTTATATAACTAAATATATAAAATTATTAATTTATTTTTCTTCTAACCCACAAAACTAGCCCACCCCAACTCAAGATAGCCCACTAACTAGATGGACTGATCTATCTAGGCCCCAATTCTAATATAGGTTTAAATTTTTCAAACCCAACCCACTCTATTTTTAACAAAAAATTAACCAATCCAATAGATCAAATCTATTTTGACAAGCCTAATTACATTTTCAGTAAAATATGTACAAACTAAACGCTACAATATTATTTTTTAAAAATTGTAATCATTACTTATATATTAAATATTACAATATTATTTTTCTTGTGATCACGTTATTTTCAATTATATTACATATAATCATATTCTATTATAAAATACCCAATACTACATTATAATATCGAGAAGGCTATATTTAAATGTCTAAACGTAACTCAATTTAGCTTAACTTTAAGGCCTTCCTCCTCGGCAATTACCCTGCTGTCCTCTAACCCTGCATTAGGACCAATTAAATTTACTCATTAAAAAAGGGCCAGGAGAAAATGGTCATCAAAAGGAACCTGGGGAGGTTTTAATTACCAAAACTAAAAACAGTCAAAAAAGCACGAAACTCGAGTTTTGAGGTTAGTGGACACTGAATGATGATTTCAGCGTCTGCTGCTGTCTTGGGTCCCACCAATGTTAAGAACCCCCTCCAATTTTCTTCCTCGCCAGTACGACTATTTCTCCTTCTTACCACTCCGTTTTCTGTTTTCACCAAAATCTGGGACAACTAAATTCACCGGTGAGGATCCCAACCTCTGCACTCTGCAAGGCTGCGACTAAATCAGTTTAAAACGACGACGTTCTCTTTCTCAACTGGAGTCTCACTTGAAAGAACAAAAAGAACAGGAGAACGAAAAACCAGCCGCATTTAGCGCTGCTTTCCAGCTCATTATTCACTGACCTTTGCTTCGTTGTTGGACCAAACCCCCAAAAAAATAATCTCCGGTTTCAGCCTCATGATTACAACCAACAAGCAATGAAGCATCATCCTTTACTTGCTCTTCAATTATTCACTCAACAGAAAAAGTTTTACACTACACTAAGCTTCTTTGCTTAACACTTAAAACTTACTTCATAATTGACGAATTAAGCTCAAAACTTTGTTCTTTATACTAAACGAGCTTACTTGCAACAAAAGGGGGAAAAAATTCTATTTTTACAGTTTTTTCAACAAATTGGGTATAAAAAATTTAATACCCAAATCACCAAATCCTTCAAAACTGAAAATTTTTAGTAAGAAATAGCTAAAAATCTAAAATTACAAGAATAAAACGTAGAAAAATGGAAAAAAAATTAGCAGTGAAACCCTAACACAGATCCATCACTCACAGAAATGGTGACTCTACACCCAGATTTAGCATCCACGTGATGGGTGAAGAAATGCAGAACCCGAACCCGACCCGCCATCTCCATCCGAGACTCAATCTCCATCGTGGGCCCAACTCGATACCCATTATTGCTCCCGCCAAACCCACCAACCAGCCCAATGGGTCCCGTCGTCGTAGTGGGAGTGGGAATTGTCATCGTTGCCGCCGACGCCTCATTTGGTGCCGCGAAGGGAAATGACTGAACGGCGAAAGTGACAGCCATGTACTGGGTCCGACCCGCCTCGATCTTACCAGCGGGTATGAACATGAACCCGACTTGAGAACCCGAGTAGAGGAGCTGGATAGTGCTGTCGTAGTGGGAGAAAGCGGCTCGGTTAGGGTTTTTAACGGTGACGTATTGGGAAAAAGTGAAGCTAACGGAGTTGTTACCGATGGAGAACGACGGAAGCTGGACGGCGTTAACGGAGATCTTCGGGTCTGTAGGTTTAAAAACGGTGAAGTAAACAATGAGCACTATTATCACAACGAAGATCAAGAAAATTGTTGCTACAATACATGAAGCTAGATTTGTACGGCCAGATGGCGGCCTTTGGGGCTTCACCATGATTTCTTCTTCTCTTTTCTTCTTCTTTTGGGTGGGTTTTGGCAATAAATGTATTTATTTTGGTTTAACTGTTTTCTTGGTGTGATCTCAAGAGAAAATGGAAAAGGATGAAAAGACAAAATGGATTGCTGGAGATAAGGGGTGTTTGGGTGTGGGGAAACAGTGTATTTAAGGAGAAGGGAAAGTGGTGTAAGTGGTGTGGAAGTGAAGACTTTCAACAGTTTTTTCCTTTTAATTTCATTTTTGGGCTGTTTTCGTTTTGGGGTTTTGTCTTTTATTGAGGAGATGTAGTTGTTGTTGGATGTTGTCAAGCTTAGACTTTTGGGTCTGTGATGTTTTGGGAAGAATCAAAGATCAACCGAAAGAAAAGTGGATAATTAAGAACAATAAAAGAAGAAAAAGAAAAAGGGCATAAGTAGAGGAGGAGGAGGAGAAGGAGAAGGAGAAAATGTGGGGTCTGTGAGTTTTAAGAGGTGGAGAATGGTTTTGTGAGGTAAGAACGGATAAGCAGATGAGGCCATGAGGCTGGCAATTTTTTTACAACTTCTTGTTTGCTGAGGAAAGCCTCATTGCAGGCTCTTTCTCTTTTTTGACTATGGGGTTACTGCAGACTTAGATCTCACCTTTTCTTTGCCTTGTCTTCTGCATTTTGGGAGGTTTGATTTCTTGGGTTATTTCAGCCATTGCTAATGCTTGCTATGATGATGATTTTGTAAATAACAATAGGATGATCAGATTGGAAAAAGGAAAAAAACAGAAGGGTGAAAGTTAGAAAAGTTAAAAGCTTACTAGCGTCTTCTATGCTTTACACAGCGGTCAAAAGAAAATCTTTAGGTAAGAGATCTCGTTTCCTTTCCACATGCTCACACTGGTATTATTTGTCAACAAGCAAAACTAGATTTTCCCCCAAGATGGTGTGAAAAAAAAAATGGCGGGAAAAGTGGGGAAACTGAAGTAGCCCCGCTTTGTTAGGGAACAAATCAGTACCCTGACAGTGAAAAAAGAGTTTCATGGCAGTGGCGGGTAGATGATGGGGAAATTGCCAAACTTGCAATAATTGAGATGCCAACTGAGCCAGGATGCTCCAATATCTTAGCCAAGATGATGATGGATGGAGTCATGGAGAGTGGCTTCTGGCTGCAGCCACTTAGTGCCACCAGACCACCAGCTTGGGTCTTTCACCAGGGAAATGATGAACTTTCTACCTGCAGTAACAGTAACAGATGATCATCATACGCATTTTCTTTTGTTTTTTTTTTATTAAAAGAATGCCTCATGAGTCAAGCGTAAGCATTTGGACGTGCCTGGACTTTCTTTCATTTAATAACCACTATCCCATAAAGGCGCTCCCATGCTAGGATTTGTGGCTTTATGGCTATGGACCAGAATGCCAGCGCCACCCCTTGCCTGGCCTTGCATTGGCTATATATATTATTACATTCTCATTCAATCTAAATTTGCCTAAGACGCTATGTAATAATGTAAGCCAAATTTGTTTCCTTTTAGCCAGGCAAGGTAGCAGAGAG
The DNA here is from genome assembly GCF_000208745.1 of Theobroma cacao. Taxonomy (NCBI): domain Eukaryota; kingdom Viridiplantae; phylum Streptophyta; class Magnoliopsida; order Malvales; family Malvaceae; genus Theobroma; species Theobroma cacao. The sequence continues at coordinate 35,119,686 of NC_030852.1, forward strand.
TGACTCATTAGTGGATTGCTGATTGCCGCCAGCTTCTCTCTTTAATTTGTCAAGTTCAAAAGAAGTTGAAGGTTTCTAAGCTGATTGCTGCATGTTTAGGCAGCCGAGTGGGAAGTCTGCCATGTCTCCTTCTGATTTAAGGCTTTTGCAGGCCAGCTTCGTTGTCTCTCAGAATAGGCTCAGTCATTAGACAATGGACGAAGCTGATCTTGCCCATTAGTAGTTACGTTTCAGAACCCTCGGCAGGAATTCCACAAAATACCAGGCCCAAATCCAGGTCTTAATAAAAGAATGTAACAAAAAATTTTAAGTTGGTTTAGAATATTTGCAGAATACAAAACAGTCTTAACATTTTGTATTTCATTTGCTTCCAGCTTCCCCCTGAAAGATACTGAACGTTCGGGTTACCTTAGTTGGTCATAACAATAAGTGTTACACACCTCCCAAATCTAAATTTTCAGATTAAAACAGCTATATACAAGGTTTATTAGCTCTTTTTGAGCTAGAATCCTGCGATCTATGTAAAATCTTAGCAGAGTACATATTATTCATTATCTTTGACTCTGTTCAATATACTGATACACGATCAAGTAACAACTTGGACAGAGTAAAAGAAGGAAAAAACGAAAGCTTCCGGCTCATATAAAAGAAGATAAGCCATCTACATTCGCATAGTCTGCAGTCCATACAAAAATGGACTCATCATTCAGTGAATACGTACAAATATGTACCATGAACCGGGGTTGTGTTAATTTGTGAGCTTGTCAAGCCAAGAGTCCATGACTTGAGAGACAGTTTCAATAAATGCTGCTTCACTCATGCCTGGAAGTAAGGAATCCTGAGCTTCACGAACAATCTGCTCAATCACAGATTCCTTGTTCACAGTTTCTCTGCACATGATGCTTCCAATGGCGAAGGGAGTGAGAGCTCTCTCAACCCCTTTTTTCAAAAGCATGGTAGAGATACGAAGTGTGCGAGCACACTCAACAGGAACATCCCACCCATAAAATTTCAGAAGTGCAATATCTTGTTCCGCATCAAGTGACTTTATATAGTCAATGGTGTCTGGAGAGTAAGGCTGTCGTGATTGTGACCAGTAAAGCCAATCAAATGTGCAATCCTCAAACTGTAAAAAAAGAGCAAAAAGAAAGTAGTTCAGAAAGTGAAATGATCTGTTTCTCCTTCTGCTAAAATGGTGGTATGTCGATCCATAAAAGTTTGGTTGTGTTAGAAAAGAAACAAAATCTGCATGTGATGATGAAATACAGTAATTGCCCCCAAAAAGTGGGGATGAGCATTAGTTGATCAAGAGATAGATATACTAACTGCACCCTTAAGAGTTAAGTGCATAGACATTAAAGCAGAATCCATAGAAAATGTTTACACAAGAACTAAACTGTGACACATCTGAGCATTAATTTTTGCTTTTTTCCCCAATAAGTGAATAAGTGAGGATCCAAATATAATTTCCACAATTTTCTAAAGGATTCACACTTATAAATACACACTTATAATATTACACCATATTGATCTTATCTGATATCAAAGAAACAGGTTTAATCAGAAACAATATTGCACGAAAGAAATGACATGGATATTGATGCTAACTAATTGAACTTCGAGTCATGTGCCACCTGTTGATATTAACTTCGAATGAAAGAAATTACTAGATGCTAACTGATTTAATTTCAAGTCATAATTCCCATATACGATTGGAGTGCAAAAACTTGAAAAAACATATAACTTTTAAAAACCAAACATCGCATTATTAGAATGATAAAACCACACTTACATTCTCAGGCAGGCAATAGCCATGATCAATTGGAATAAGCATGGTCTGGCCACCCTCCCTTTTGCCAATCAGAATATTCCCAGCATGTCTATCAGCATTTGCCATTCTTATATCGAACACACTGATCTTGTGCACTTCTTCCACAGGGAAACCCCCAGGACCCATGTCCTCACAACTCCCAGAGTTCTTCATAAACATCTGTAACGACCCAACCTTAACATCCTCAGGTGCACATTCGTACCCCTTCGGATGGTTAAATCCTTTGTGCAAGCACTGAACCATGCAGGTAGGGGGTACACCGGCAAACCCCATCATCTCACCTGACAAAGATCGAGGTCCACTCTTTGGATGATCCAATATATAAGCAGCCACTTCTCTCACTGCTCCCTCTCCAACCCTTGTACCCTTTTTCAACCCTTCACCATTCGTTGATACAGGTAACCCCTGTGGGTTGTTCACAGCCATTGGCTCCTCATCAATTGGCTTAAAAATGGAAACATGATGAAGCCCCAATTTATCTTGCATAAAATAAGTCCCTCCAGTCCCTTCAGATGATCTAATTGGCTGATTCCCAATCTCCAAACCATCAAACGTCGAATGTATCATGTCCCACATAAAAGAAGGCAATTTCACCTTAGGATTAACAGTAACCGGTTTCAACCAGAAATCTCTAACAATTGGCTCCTTTGTCACAATCTGAAGTCCCTCGGATTGGTTTTTCTCTCCTCCTACACTCCCTCTCCGCTCATCTATATCACTCTCAGCAACAACCGAGAGTTCCAAGTCTTTCTCAACAGGCTTAGCTCGAACTTTGGCTGATTTCTGAACCAACAAATGGATCACAGCATCGTTATCTTTACATAAATCATCAATAAGCCTTTGGTCATCAACTCTTTCCCCGTTACAAAATATTTCTTGTTCATCAACATCTACAAAACCCTTCCCTTTTCTTGCTATCCTTTGTTTCAAATACCCAACATTTCTATACCTATCAACATGTAATTCAAATTCTTTCCCACAAGTAGTCCGTACAGTGATAAGCAAAAGATCGGAAAGCTTTAAAACTAAATGCAAAACATTCCCACCTTTCACGCCGTAGTCTTTAACAAGCGAATCGTTACGAGCCAATTCTCTGCCTCCGAAAACAAGCTTCTGTTTCTTCACTACAAAGCCTTTGCATGTCTGGATCCGAAGCTTAACGGAGGCAATCGAGTCCGACTCCAAAACTCGCATTGGAATCACCGAACCGGCAACCGAAAGGTAAACCAAGATCGACTCACTCGGCTGGTTATTGCAATAACCAGGGGAGCGAATCGCTTCTTGACGAACAGGACTCAAAGCAACATCGGCAACAGACATTTCTGCAAATATTGCTCTTCTTTTAATTTTTTGCAAACAATTAGGAAAATAAGGCTATTTTTTGTTGCCTAATTCTAAAACATGCATGAGAAAAAGGGGGGGACGAAATTGAAACGAGATGAATAATTTTTCTATCTCTCAATCTCTGCAATGGCAGTCACAGAGACTGGGGCATAGCTGCAAATTTTTTTTTGTTTTGTTGCAAAAAGGTAATTAAATCGCAAACTTGGTTACGAGAGACAGTGGATTCTTTACCAGACGAAAAGAATCGAGAGCGAATGTTCAAAACTGAAAGCTTTTTAAATGGACAAAAACAAAATCTGTGGAGGTGGCGATCCACCTACCCGATTAATTAACACGACTCGTCATTTTTTTTCCCGATATTGGTGCTTTTTCCGTTTCTAGTTGCGCGATCTTTTCGCCGATTTTCTCTGCTCCGATACAAAAAAGGAAGTCGTCGACGATAAGAGAGAGAAGAAGAAAGAAAGAGAGTGGAGGAGGAACGGTAATGTAGCCGTTGGCTTTATATAAGCTTTGACCCAACGACTATAACGGGGCCGTGTTTTAAATTATAAACCCGCGCCGTTAGACTGTCAGTAACGGTCGTTTGAGCAAGTTCAGAGCAGGAGCGGAGGTGCTGAGTTTACCGAAATGCCATTGAGAATTTGCGTAACTTACTCAGGCAAGTTCGTGGAATGGGCTTGGATAATTAAATTATGAGTGGGTGGAAATTAATGCCGATAAATTAGCAAAGAATTAGTTGGCAATTTGATGGGTCTAATTATGATTAAAGGGGGATTACTCGATTTCGACACGACATCTTTTCCCCTTAAACCGAAGTCTTCATAATTAGGTTAAGAAAGTGATGTTATTGCAATAAGTAATACTTAGTAATTTACCTCATAGTGAAATTCTTTAACAGTCAGATAATCCAAATGTAATTTTCATTCCAAATGGAGACAAAACGCGTTGGATGCCCTATGATTCCGCAATTAAGTTATCTTTTTTAGTGATTTCTTATCTCTCAAGTAAAAAGAAGCCACATGAAAAGTTTTTTAAGATGTCATCCACTAAAACTATTAATATTAACAATTTTTTAAACTATTTAAATTTTTCTGAAATGGATTATTAAACATTTTGTGCATAATTTATATGTTTTATGTACCAGATTACAATTAAAAAAAGAATGACATATATATATATATACTTTATGTAAAATTTTTTATTTTAAAAAAAATTCAGATAATTTCATTTTATTTTTAAAAAATGACTCAAAATTTTGAGTGATTGAAAAATGAAGGGCAATTCAGTCATCCGAAGAGCAATCATGTGGCTTTCTAGAAATGGCCAACGTCCTGGTATTGAGTTGTTAACGTCCCCAAAACTAACGGAAAATTGCCGTGGAAGTTGGAACATGGACCGGAAAGTGGAGATTGCACATGACCTCTGTACACTTGGTTGTAAGCTTAACGTTTCCTCTGAAACATCTCGCATTTTCTGTTTTTTTTTTTCTTGCTTAGAGTTGATGAATTTGCCTAAAGAGTATCTATTGTGTAAATACAAGTTCAAAGTGGCTAATGCATAGATGTAGTTTCAAGTGCATGCATTATGTATTTAGCTTGAAGTTGTTTCATATATAAAAAAAAAAAACAGAAAACTTAATAATTAATCAAAGTATTGCTCCTAATAGGCAAATATTCGTACATTCACCTGTTAATTGCGTCAATTAAGTTGCTTTTATGGCATGGATTGATTTAAAGCTAATCTATGTACAAAGGTAGTTTCTAGTAAAAATGTCTAGTTTCCATTAAGACTTGGGATTAATGTATATACGCCATTACTCTCAAATTCGTATTTATGACTCATATATATTTTGGATAAATTTCACCTACCCTTTTTTTGTGTTGCAATTTTTCTCACTTGATTTGTATTTATTTTTCAATTAGGACCTTGCGGATTACTTTTATTCTCACAATGAGTTAGACTATTAATTTTGTCCAATAAAATTACAAAATTACTTTTAAATATAAACAAATGAAATCAAAATGCCTTTAATTATCCAATAAGTATTAATTGAAAAACAAATAGTCATAAAGTGCTAATTGAAAAAAAATCACAAAAAATCATGTGAGAAAAGTTTAAATAAAAAAATATAGATAAAATATTCGCATAGAATTTTTGTTGGCTAAATGCTTAAATTAGAACTAAGTGTTTGGACATTTTTTCAATCAAGGGCTAAAAGTTTCAATTCTAATAATTAATGGTCAAATATTTTCATTCTTTATAATTAAAGACTAAGTTGACAAATGGATGAAACATGTATTACACACGATAAAAAATTACATGAGCTAATGACATGGCATGTTGAAAAATATTTTTTTTAAGTAAATTTTATTACCCACACAATAGTATGCCAATATTAGTCTCGAGCTGAAATTGCTAGAGACTCTTATTGGCATGAAGATCGATTTTACAAAAGAAAAACCATACAAATAGGAAAAGGAACAGCTGTTTAAGGAAGGCAATCATCCCTCATCAAACAACAACCAACACAAGAGACTCTTGATCCTGCCTAAACACAAAAACTTGACAGTAGGAACAGACCTTGAAGGTTCTTGTTAGGGGGTTAAAGGTTTGAGGGTGTATAATGGGAAAGGGGATCTCTTTTTCTCTAGGCAAAGAGAACCTTGATTTTTGTTGAGGCAACTTTTTATTGATTCGTAGAATTTGATCGTTGTGTGCTTTTCGTGTCCCTTTTTTCTTGAACGTTGTTTTAATTCTCTTTATTTTTTATGAAAAAAATATTCTTAACATCATGCTAAAAAATATAGTATTATATGTCATATTGAAAATTTATTTGTTATAGTTATGTTGAAAAATATAATTATCACATGTCATGTTAAAATTTTAGTTATTACACATCATGTTAAAAAATGTAATTATTACATGTCATGTTGAAGATTTAATTATTTTACGTTATGTTGAAAATTTAGTTGTTATACGTCATATTGAAAAATATAATGTTACATGCAAGGTTGAAAAGTTAGTTATTACATGTCATTTTAAAAAATGTAGTTATTACACATCATGTTAAATAGTTGGTTATTACACATCATATTTCAAAAATTTAATTGTTTCATATCATGATGAAAATATTGTTACACGTCATGTCATAATTTAAATAGTTTTAACTTGATAGAAAAATTTTTTGACAAAACTTTTTGTATCTTGCACGACAAGTCATGATACACGTAAAATACCTATCACCCTAATCCTTAATTTTAAAATATCAAAAACTTTTAATTCTTAATTGTTACAATTAAAACATTTAACTCTAAATTAATAAAAATTTAAAAATTTTGATCTCAATTTGAGTATTTAGTCAATTTTTATCTGTTTGTACTAAGTACAAACCACACGTGTATGGCTGTTAAAAGCTGAGAATAAAGTTTATCCTCTAATCTTAAGAATGAACATAAAATAATAGTAATTAATTAATAAAAGTATATATATTTTTTGTTTACCATCCCTACTAAGGTTCACATCCCTATCAATCTCTCCTTTGTTTGTGTGCTTGAGGAAGCTTTAGGTGCAAGGTCCAGGTTCATCGCCGTCGCACTCGAAAAAGTGTCCCAATTTCTTCTTACGAATCTGTAAAAGTACTCAGTCACTTTGTCGTTTCTTGCATTATTCTGTCTCTAAGTAACACATCTTACAATAAAGACCACTCTCTCTCTCCCTCTCTCCCTTGATTTGCCCTATTTTCAGAACAATTTCAAATCACTTTCTAGAGCAACAGCCATGTTTCGTCCATTGCCAAACCCCCTTTGTCTTCCCATTCACAAGGGAATCAAGAAATCTTCTTTTATAATGAGAAATCCCTGTAGATTTTGATTATACATTACATTCTGACTGTTTAAAATTGATTAAAGTATGACGAAAGGAGCTTTAAACAATAAAAGCTAGAGCAGGCAGGGGGGCACAGGGGCAGCAAAATTTTAAATGGGGGAGTTGTTGAGTCTCTGCCATGAAGTTAATGATGTACCCACAAGCTGTGTTTTGCCTTGAGCTAGCAAAGCTGAGATGGTGGCAACAGGCAAGGAAGGTTCCCTCAAAAGAATCGTTTTAAGTACATGCACCGAAAGAGAGTTCCAATGTAATGAGATTTGGCTTTAAAGTTTTAAACCACACAAACGCACACAAAAAAAAAAAGAAAAAGAAAAGGCATTAGGCAGATTTAGCTGTCCATAACATAGAAAACTGCATTATGATTCATCATCATGAATTATTATGTAAAAAGGGGAAGTGGGCCTTCTCTCTTTAGTGGCTACATTATTTGAGATGAATGATAAGATAAATTAAAAAGAAAGATTTTAATTTAAAGTTGATAGAAGGCAATACCACACAAGGAAAAGTTCTTTGAGCCCTTGAGGACTATTATTGTTCTTTGATGTAAGGTAGAAATCCCACAACCCATGTGTAGGTATCCAAAATATTGATCAAATTCTTGATTAAAAATAAAAGAGAAGACAAGTGTATTCATTTTTTTTTCTAAATAATTATAATATTGAGTTAGCTAGTAGGTCAATATTTGCCATACCGACCCATTCCTTTGTGGGGTATGGAATACGACGGGCCGTTATCAATTATGAATGACTATAAAATGGTTTGTCAAAGATTAACAAGTTAATTACCTAATACAATCTTCATTCTCCCTTTGTTTTCTTCATATAGCAATGCATTACGTGGCTTGCTCTTATGTCTCATTTCTATATTTAATTAAAATCATAATAACTTGATTAGTTGCTTTGCGATCAAACTTACTTTAAACAAGCAAGATAGAGAAAATGATCTTATGTTTGATCTTAAGACATTACTTAAAGTTGAAAACTTATATTTAAAATGATCAAGAAGCACTTTAATTAGACAAACGGTTCAATTAGTGTTAGGGTGGAATCCCCAAAATATCGTGTCCTGGTATTATTATTTTCCCCGGCTACTTCGATTTAAAAAACCTCAAAGCCACCGTCCAGATACAATTAAATTATGGATTTTCTTTTGGCTTCGTGGAACAAACAGCGATACTCTAAGACACGTGTCGATCGGAGAAAACATCAGATGACGGTCCCGTATAGCCGTTGCGACCGTTAAGGACGGCAAAGCTGTCGTACAAAGCTGGTGATTTGTGATTGGATGTGACACGCAAACTTTGCTTCTCTTTGATTTTCAAGTGTACGGTCTGCCAGGGTGACCGAAAATGAAATAAACAGTCAGAACACAATATAGATATTTAGGCTTTTTTTTTTAAATAATGCTCATTATTTTAATATTTAAAAAAATTATATAAGTACTTATTTTTTTAATTATGTTGAAATTGAACACAATAAGAGAATAAAAATTTGTTTATATTTTTAAATAGTTTATTAATTTTTTCAAGTATTATACTTTTTAATATATATTTTTTTGAAATAGTAAAAGTAAAAGTAAGAATTGTCAAAATTTAAAGTGATTCCTGTTTTTTTTTTTTCTATTTTAGCTATGCATCAAAATTCTGATTGAAAATTTAAAGCCGCAAACAAAGAAGGGGGGCTTGATGTTGGACCGAATTTAAAGCATTGGGGACAGAGTAAACCCAAATGAATCTTAGTTCTTTGGATGTACATGGATTTGGACCATTGGTCCAAAGCATTTCACATCTGTGCCTGGGCTTCGACAGATCCTATGTAGGGCTGTATTCACCACATAAAAGTAAAAGAAGCAAGATACATCTTTGCAGGAAGGTTGGTTTGGTCTTTTCACACATTCAATTAACTTCTTTACCCGCCAATTCCCAACCAACTCCCTGGCTCTGTTTTTTCTCTCTTGAAACGACAAAGCCAGTCGAAATCTCTTTTCTCACTAGTGAAACCCAAAAATGGTGACCAATATTCTTGTTGCCATCCTTTTTCTTATCTCCACCATCTTGTCACACTCGAAAGCTCTCCGATTCCCTCAAGAGCTCTTCAACTTTTCCTCAAATCAAATCTCCATTGTTGATAACCCCTCCAGGCCACCTTCTTCTTCAGCCTCTCCAACTCCATTGTTATCGCCTGCAAGTCCTACAGTTTCTTCCCCTCTGGTCCCTGCACTATTCATTATTGGGGACTCAACCGTTGACTGCGGCAACAACAACTTTCTTGGTACTTTTGCTCGTGCTGATCGCCCTCCTTATGGTCGAGATTTCGACACCCATCAGCCCACTGGACGCTTCAGTAATGGAAGAATCCCAGTTGATTATCTCGGTAGAAACTGAAAACCGTGATCTTTCTTCATTCTTGTTCTTGTTCACTTCTTTGGCATTTGTGTTTCTTTTTGGTTTCTGAGAGAAAGAGAGAGTGGAGGAAGAGAAAACAAAATTGAAAATCTAACTCTTGTTTGCTTTTCTGTTGAGAGTTGTTTTCAAGAAAATGAAAATATGTGGTTGAATTAGTTTCTTTGGTTTTTCATTTCTTAATACTTCCCTGTTTTAGTCATCAAGAATGTGAGGTGTTTCATGGCACTTTGAACTTGGTGGTCGCAATCTTTTGTTTTCTTGATTCTGTTCTTCATTGTCTTGTTGAGTTCCATCATTTGATTGCCTTTTTGTTTTAAGGTAATGATTGTCTCTGGAGACTAAATTCAACCAAGAATTGTACTGGAATATGGATTGTTTTATCTTCTTTTGGGTGTTGCGTGACACTGGATTTGATATAAAATTCCGATTCTCTTTTTCTTTATTCCTCTTTGGGTATTGATTAATTTTGATCAGCATTGCATCTTGGACTTCCCTTTGTGCCGAGTTATCTTGGACAAGCAGGAGAGCTCGAGGATATGCTTCATGGTGTCAATTATGCATCTGCTGCCGCTGGCGTTATATTCTCAAGTGGATCAGAGTTGGTATGATTCGAACTATTTCTGTCAATAGTCTTCGTCTGGATATTATCTTGAGTTATTTCATTGACTTTATGAACTAAAATCTGGATTGAATTTGTCAAAAAGTGCTTCTCTTCTGATGTATATCATGTGTGATTCAGACTCAAAAACTCCCCTGCTTTGTGGCAAATGGTTAGTGGGAAAATAGAGTACAAGAGATCCCAGGATCTCATGAGCCTTGTGACTCTAGTTCTCGTGGTTTTATTTTATTTCTATTTTTTTAAAACCATATTTGGACTCATGTACCTGTCAACATAAGCCTTTGATCTGTGTTGCTGTCCTTGGATCTCGATTGAAGCTGTCATAGCATCTGTTCTTCATGTAGGGTCAGCACATCTCATTCACCCACCAAATTCAGCAGTTCACTGATACTTACCAGCAGTTTGTTTTAAGCCTGGGTGAGGATGTAGCAAATGATCTCATCTCCAGTTCGGTGCTTTACATTTCTATTGGGATAAATGACTATATACATTACTATTTGCGTAATGTATCTAATGTGCAAAACCTATACCTACCTTGGGGTTTCAACCAGTTCTTAGCATCTACAATGAGGCAGGAAATAAAGGTAACTATCACAGCCTTCTCTTTGTTTTCGTTTGCTGGTTCAGATGCTGCCATTATATCTAGCCAAAATAAGCTTGTAGTCGCCAAGTTCCTAAGCTTCTAGTTGCTCACTTACTTTCATGCTCAATTCAAGTTGTCAACTCTGCGATTGTCGAAAAATTAATTCATTACTAGCAATTTTGGCTCCGGGAACTCCCTGACCTGTAAATATTGGTAAAACAGAACTTGTACAACATAAATGTTAGGAGACTGGTGATCATGGGGTTACCACCCATTGGTTGTGCTCCTTACTACTTGTGGCGGTACAAGAGCAACAAGGGAGAGTGTATTGAAGAGATAAATGACATGATTATGGAGTTCAACTTTGTCATGAGATACATGACCGAGGAGCTTCTTCATGAGCTTCCTGATGCTCACATAATTTTCTGTGATGTGTTTCAAGGGTCCATGGATATAATTCAGAACCATAAGCGTTATGGTATGATCATCTGAACCTTTTTTTTTTTTTTGTATTTGCATTTTATTTAAGATCCTTGAACTACCTCTAAATCTAATGCTGTTGTGCGCTCTCATTCAGGTTTTAAAGCTACAGCTGATGCTTGCTGTGGGTTAGGGAGATATAAAGGATGGATCATGTGCATGTCACCAGAAATGGCATGTCGTGATGCTTCCAATCACATCTGGTGGGACCAGTTTCATCCAACTGATGCAGTGAATGCCATCCTTGCAGACAATGTTTGGAGCAGCCGGCACACAGAAATGTGCTATCCCATGAACTTGGAAAAAATGGTTGTCTCCAAGCCTGAGTAACCTAATATTGAATCTTCAACAATGCTTGAAACATTTGATGCCTCTGCTAGCAGGTAGCATTCTTATCTGCTACATCTATTAGTAACAAAAGTAAGAGTGACACTAGCATCGATACAGTCTGACTCAGATATTTGTTATTAGGATTGTAAAGATTTGACACTGCTAATTTCTGACTGCATTATGATGGAATAACAAAACATCTCATTCATGTTTCAGTCCAGTGTTCTCAAAAGAAGGATCATCTTCAATATCTGATCTCAGTACAAAACTGGGAAAAGCAGTTGTCATGTCCCTGCAACATAAATTCCCATTTATAGTCAATTAACTCTCATCTGCTGTGATCATAGAACTAGTACTGTATAATAGAAATTCTAAAGCTAGATATCTTTGTTTATGGATGTAAGTATACATTTTTGTTAATGAACGGCTGAATCTGGCTCCTCCACTGAAGTACTTGTTTTTGGTTAGGGGGCTCAAAAAAGTAAAAAGCTCTGTATCAAGCTAATAGAACAATGGCCAATGTACAGCTTCCTGAATGCCACAGAATGTTGATGTTTCATTAATTCTTTCATCCCTGCTCATTCAGTTCTTCACTAAGACACTAGGATGATGTGAATGCATTTACGGTTATTAACTTAATATAACAGAGTTGGGACTTCAAGTAAAAGAGATTACTGAGAGCATATAAGGATTCAGCTCTCTGCATAAAAGCATAGAAGCAGCAAGAGAGGAAATTACTTCAAATATGGGACAGTCATATTTTTCAGCATAGTTGGATTGCGAGCTACGAATTCCTTCCACTCTTCCAGATCAATCTTTCCATCTCTTTTTGAATCTGCATCTTCAAATGTCTATGAGTATGAAAGGTGAAAGTTAGGCTTATATCATAAAGCTACCGCATTAACTTGTATGCATTATATCATTTTGCTAGCCTGACCTTATCAATAATGACTTCGACATCATCATCAGAAAGAATCAAGTCAGACTCATCTAGAAGAGCCCAAATCATCTCCTTGACCTTTTACCAGAAAGTTCAAAAATTAGCCTAAATGCCTAATTTTTTATGGTTATCAAGTATGGGGGGGTGCCTGCTAACTTGACCACAACAAGCTATGGGATCAAAATTATGCTGTTTACCTCCTCAGGTTCGATGAAGCCAGATTGCCCTATATCATACAATTGAAATGCAACTGCAACATAAAGACAACAAAGCTTTCATAAATTTACCTGTGCACTTGCATGCATACAGACATACACTCAGAAACATGGAAAGGAGAGGAATTTCTTACAAGCAACTTTTTCTGAGTGAGGAGCGTCTGGGTGAAAGACGCTCAGAGATCGAATGAACTCTCCAAAATCCAGAAACCCATCATGGTTGGTGTCAAAGAGCTGGAAGATCTGTCATCAAATCAGGAATTTGTTCATTGTTGTCTCCAGAAACTGACTGCAATGGACCAGCAGTGCAGACAGTGCAGAGAAGTTACCCTGTCTGCAAAGAGACTTTGCTCGTTGCTGTTTCTGAATAAGCCCAGCTGAAACTCTTCCTGTACACTTGAAACTGAAAGTTAGAAACAATATTTTACGTGAATAACTCTGCCTAACTAATATTAAGGCGCTGGATTAGTACCCTAACGAATTTTGAATGGTTTAGGCGAGTGGCAGATAAAACTTACCTTGCTTATATAGCCATCATCGACTAGAGAACTGCTTAGTTTCCTGAACAGCTTATATAAAGCTTTAACTTCAGTTTCTTTAACTGCAATATAGTAAGTTACCGACAGGAGAAACTCAAATCCTGGAAGCAAATATCAACATGAAAGCAAGCAGATAGAGATAAGATGCAGCTTACTTACAGCAGGTTTGAGCAGCAAGAATGGCTGTGTCTTCATATCCAACCAGCCGCTTCACGCAAGCGCAGCCCATCAAATGGTCTCTCTTTTTTCCTCCTAAGGTTTGATAATTTACCCAAACTTAGAGAAGGACAATCATATTCCAGCAAAGAGAACTGAGAGAGCTTGTTGTGCTATTGTCCTTTTATCCTCCATGAACGTGGAAAAAGGGCCAAGGACTTGATTGAACATCTTGAATTTAAATTGCAAGAATTTCTATGATTCCTGGTTCTTTTTACGTGCGAGTCTACATGCCGTTTATCTTTATTCCTAATGTTTGAAAGAGTGCTGAAAATGACTAAAGCTTTCCTTCTTCGACCGCGTTTTTCCTTAATGTTCCAGTACTTTCAACTTTTAGTCAGAATCTGGTTCTTCTTTAGGCATCCGAATGTTGCTCGGAATGGAATTGTTCAATACAAACAGCTCATATGGTGGAAGAGAAAAGCTTTGCTCATTCCTTTGACAGCTAAATCAAATAATTTCAGAGCCTATATTCTTCCAAATTAGACTTAATTTATGCGTGGATAAATGGGTATGTCCTGTTCCATTCTGTTTGGCAACTCTGAAACTAGACCTTGACAAATCAAAGAGGAACAGGAAAAAAAAATAGAAGGCATAAATTTCTTGAATGGCTTAGCAGTGCACTTTGGCCATGCTTTTGGGAAGAATGGTTGCAAGATATTGAGTACTGACAATCGAAAAACCTCAGAGGTTTTCTTTCTAGAAATATTCTTATGGAATGCAATTCAAAGTGAACTGAATGCACATTGCAGAACAATGTAGAAACCTGAAACTGTATTAGTAAATATGTTTACTTGTTGGTAATATGGCCATGGGTGAAAGGTAATGAGAAACTCAAAGATAAACATATATTTTGGTGGCTGCAGCAGCATATCCGCTTTATGCTCCATTTTATAGACAATAGGTACAAGAAAAAGACCAGCACCCTTGCAAGTTGCAGAGTTAGTAGATAACACGTTTCCATACACATTTCACTTAGGGTAAGTACAACAAACGACAAGAAAATCAGTCACTTCAGCTCAAAAAGAAGAGAAACAATGTGAATTATAGATATACAAGTCCAACATGAAATATTTGATTGAATCATGCATGAGGAGGCTATTATTCAAAGTTGCAGACAACTATGGGGTTCTACTCCCTTTCCATCCTTTTGAGGCCTCTTCAAATGCAACCACAAACACATCCTACTTCTCCATTACAGGTTTTTTCTCAAACTTGTTAGCATGTTGAAAGAAAATTCGATTGAGTGTGTCATCTTCATCTGTTACTTCTAATCTGGGACTTCACTGTTCAGTACAAAGCTGGGAAACGCGAGCGTTAATTCCCTGGAAAATAATTTCCAAAGTAAAAAATCAGGAATTTAATGGCATACATCATCCAAACTGAAATAAACTTTTACTGATTAGGTACTCTTAAATTATCAAGGAGCTGATGGAGTAACAAAATGTAAATCTTCATTAGATGCCTGACATTGGAATTTAGCACCTTCAAGAAATTATACGAATGATGGTCCTAGTAAAACTACATGCTCACTAACTAGCGTGGTCTGTAAGTAATGAAAAGGAGCAAAAAATTTAGATTATAAAATAACTTAGCAGTAAAAAGATGAGGTGAAAGATCTTTAGAACCCACTTCAAATATGAAAGAGTCATGTTCCTTATGATAGACGGATTCTTTTTCACGAACTCCCTCCATTCTTCTTCATCAATCTTCCCATCTCCTTTCATATCTGCCTCCATCATGGTCTGCACAAACATGACCAAATATAAATATCCAGAAAGCAGAATGATAGAAATGCAACAAATTAAACAGTTTACATTTTCTGATACCTTTTCCACAATTGATTCCACTACATCATCGGAAAGATCCAGATTTGATTCACTAAGCAGAGCAAATACCATCTCTTTCAACTTCCAGTTAGGTAATCATAGAAACAATGAATGAGATAACCAATCAGAATCTTAATAAATGATAAAAAGAAGAAGGTTAATAGTAATATATAGAGGTTCTAGAATAATGAAAATGGAAACAGGATGCATATAGTACCACCTCAAGCAGGGATAATATGCTACATTACAAGACCTCACACCAGAACAAGAAATATATCATTAATTCTTTTGGAAAACATTAGAACATTGTTGGAAAAAAAACAGTATATCCAACCTGGCAACTAACACTTCATTTGCAATTCCATGCATAAAACCTTCAAAAAGATAAAGCATTCTTTAATATTCTTAAGAAATTTATGGTGAAACATAATCAAGAATTCTTTTCTCCTCTCATTATGGTAGTAAAACCCCAACTTGAGTCCAACATAATAAAACCTAGAAATTTCATAGTGATAATAAGCTGGTTGGAGGAGGACAGGATTTAGTTCAAGAACACCAGATAGCATGTGACTAGAAACTTTAATAAAAATGAGTGTGATATGAACTTATCATTGATATTGATGTCATTTTCCAAAATTCTTAAGCAAACAATGATGACAAGATGAAAATTACAAAGTACTTACCTCTTCACTTTCAATATAGCCAGTCTGTCGTAGGTCATACAATCTAAATAAGACTGGAAGAAGATATATTTACTAACTTTAGTTGCCAGTGATAAGAATGAGAGCCTTGAAAGATATGCTACAATGCCAAAGTATATTGGCTTGATAGCAAACAACACCTGGGAGGAAGAAAAGGAAGATATCATAACATTTTATCTTTGATATATATTACGTACATGCGATTTTATCTGATTCTGGAGCATTGGGATGGAAGATGCTTAAAGACCGAACAAACTCTCCAAATGTGATAACCCCATTACATTTAACATCAAATAAATCAAATACCTGCAACAAAGTCAATGCAGGTTGGAGAAAATTCTCTGAATTAACATATAAAAGATGCTGGAACAAAATTATTAGGAATGAAAAGATGCTCACTCTATCCGCAAAGAGATTCCGCTTACTGCTGTTTTGAAAAAGTGCAAGCTGGAATTCCTCCTGTTCAGAAAACATTCTGGAGAAATTAATATTTAAGTCAAAGAAAACGGTGCAAGAACTCATTTTAATCTTTCCAAATTCAAAATAAGCTATGACTTGCAGAGTGCCCCTCCAACAGTGGAAAGTAATCCACGAACAGAAATCGCATATCTGAACCAAACTGGAATGGATATACCTTGTGAATCAGACCATCATCAATTATAGTGCTGCTTAACTTCTTGAACAGATCATGTAAAGCTTCTACTTCATTCACGGTAACTGTCAAATAATAAGAAATACTCTAGACTTAGACAAGTGAATAGTATAGATTACACAAATTAATACCTGGAAATTTGCATGAACACAATATGCTGATAAAGCAGTATATTCAATTAGATTAGAGCCATTTCTTAATACTGAATAATTAGATAAACTCCAGTTGCTTATAGGCTCTTGACAAGGTTATGATCTAAGGTGGCCCCTCAAAAGCCAGAACCTGGCCAAAGTCAACAGATGATGTGCATGAGGCAGTTATGCTATGGCAAACAATAGCAAAATGATGCCACAATCAACATTGGCAGCACTAACAGGAACTCATGTGCAGCATTGAGAAAATGGCCACATGGGTGCAAAATCATAGGCAATCGGGCATAGCCACCAACATAAATTGAATGTACATGACAGTATGAAGCAGAAAAACTTAATTGGTGCAAGCATGTGGTCATCACTCAACAGTGACATTGGCCAAGCATCTGCCCAAAGGTAATGCTGGCATAGACATGGCAAGACCCCATTGAAGTGATTTTAGAATGAAACTTGAGCCAATCAAGAGTAAAACTTTGAGCCTCACCTAAGACTTGATACTTTAGCTGGTAGCACGGCTTACCCAACTAATATTCTCTCAACTGACAACAGGTATGTAAGAAATGCAAGGTATGCATGTGTAAATGCAGTCCATGACCAGAAAAGTGAACTTCCATCCAGCCTCATAAGGAGTGAACTGAAGGTGGCATATGCAGGGTAGATGTCCTTTTCACTATGAATAGGAAAACTAGATCAAAGCTTTATTGCAGAGTTATACGTCTCTCCAAGTACACTGTTCCTATTATTGTTTTCACGGTTCTCCCTCATTCATTTGGCATAAATGTAGAACTTAGTGAAAATTGATACAAATTGCAAAAAAGAAGAGCAAAAAGTATAAAGTAGAAACACTAAAACTAAGTTCATTCTTCACTATCTAACTTACAAGGTGTTTCAGAAGCAAGAATGATAGGATCTTCATACCCAGGTTTCTGTCTAACTTTCTTCAAGCAAAAGCAAGCCTTGAAAGCGCACATGATTAATTCAAAAGAAGATTATATGTGATGGAGTTCATGCAAAAAATGCTGCCTAATGAGACCTGCCACATCCAAAGGGATTTTTACATCAATCCAACAGGTAATACTTATAAATCAAAACTATCATTTCTGGATATATATCATCATTTTGCCACGAATATTCTCTCAAATATACTACTACTATATTGTATGAATCTTGATGAAACAGCCACCGTTCAATAGTGTCTGGAGAAAGATATGCCATGGAAATAAATCATTTGATTGTGATTTGCCCAAAATAAAAATTGAGTTAGAAACAAAATGGAGCGAAGTCTCATAAACTCGATTGCGCGAAGTGGGCATTAGAATTTGATCCTCTTAATTGCTTGAGCTAAATCCTAGACAATAAAAGGCACTGGGCCCAAAGGAAATCAAGATACCAAAAAGGCAGGACATCATGCTAGAAGTCAACATAACTAGTTTTACAGAATGATGCTGCAATCAAAGTGCTTCTAATATAGTTGTAGGACCCAAAACCAGAGAAAAAACACACACGGTAAAATTGTCCCCCAACCAACAACTGTTCCATTCTTTCAAAACAGCCAAGCTTTTAACTGTGCTAACTGTTAAACGAATTCATCCCAGAAAACATAAAAGCAAGAAAGATATTATATCAAGACATAATCAATCAAACAGATGAATTTCCTTCCACATTCATGAAGACGAAAGTTAAACACTTCGTTTTCAGACAAAAATAAAAACGCCCACAGGCAAATATGAAGGTAAAACATCAAACCAAACTTGTATACGATGAGATAACAAGAGACGAGATAGGTTTCATTAGGTGCATGAGATGACCTTGGTGGCGGTGTTTTTCTTGAAAATCGAAAAAAAAAAACGAAGAGAAAAGCTTGATGATTTCAGAACTCCATTAGTTTAGCCCAGCTCTGTACTCCACTTCCTTTGTGCTTCTTCCCTTTTCCTGTTTGTGCTTGAATTTGCGGTTTATAAATGGCTGTTGACAGCGCTTCTGACCAATTCATCTTCCCTGTTTCTTTCGAACTTAATATATATATTTTTAAAGTCTTCGCTTTTCATTTTTTTATCGGACAAAAACGTGGACACCAACGTCGTC
This sequence comes from Theobroma cacao, assembly GCF_000208745.1. Lineage (NCBI taxonomy): Eukaryota > Viridiplantae > Streptophyta > Magnoliopsida > Malvales > Malvaceae > Theobroma > Theobroma cacao. The sequence continues at coordinate 35,138,491 of NC_030852.1, forward strand.
CGTCCCCAGCTGAACATGATTGTACGATTCCATACGGTTAGTTTTGTACCCTTAATGCAGTTAACAACCATGGCTGATGGCCCTTGCCCCATATTGTGAAAGCAAATATTTCTCTCTTACTGGTTGTTCAGTTCTTTTAAGATGGAGGGAAAGGTTACAATATCTTCTTCTTTGTATGCAAGTAAAGCCAAAATCACATGACATGTCGATCAGAAGTTTGTTGTTAGAACTTGTGGAACATAATCATCATTTCATTATTAATCCCATCAACTTTAAAATATTAGAAGAATAATTCTTAGAAGCAATTACTTCACATGGAATCTTACGTATCCAAGCTATTAGTATTAGACTTTTCCATATATCTTCTTCTCTACGTTAAACTGGTAATTTTTCCCTGATAGTAGAAGAAATGAGGGCCTTCTAGTCTCAAAATTATTGATTATTAGATTCATGTTAAGCCAATTGCTTATTGAAGATTAGAGGTAAAAGGGGGTGGTTGTTATATGGCATTATTCGATTTGCAGCTCGGGTTAGAGATGTAAATGAGTTGAATAACGAGGATGGAGTTGCTTTGCTCATTAGATTGACTAAACTAAACATATGATTAATAAAAGAAAAGTTATATGAATTATGACCATTTCAATGCATCAGATTTGTTGGGCTAATTAGTAGAATGCAAAGTGGCATTAACTTTTGTTTCAACAACTCAATCAACTACATAAATTCTTTTTTATTTTGAAATATCAACTACATATATTCTCTCTCTATATATATAATAAACTATATAAATTTGATAATTTTGAATAAGACATGAGAAGATACGCGTTAAATAGATTTCGAGTTTAATTTTAACGTATTTCGTGTCTAATCATATCTGACACATTAAGATACGAAAATAAATACAATTACTTAATCATGTTATCGTATTTAATCATATTATCATATTTAAATACGTGACACATTTATTAATCTATTAAAAATTAATAGTTAAAAACTATTTTAACTTTATATAAATAATTTTAAATAATTATTTTAATATTTTTTTTATTTTATAAAGGGTATAATGTAATTATACATGCTCAATCTTAATTTTTAACTATTGGTGATTATTTGATGTTATTATTATTTTTATTTTGTTATAATTATTTTTATAATTATAGAATTTAAATTTAAATGATAAAATTATATTTAATTGTAAATATTTTTATTTAATCGTGTTAAACGTGTTAATCGTGTTGTATCTTATATTGACATGTTTAATAAACGTGTTAATTATGTCGCGTCGTGTTACACGTGTATTGAATGTATACGTGTACATGTTTTAAATTTAAGATACGAATATTAAACGTGTCATGTTTTTATTTAGTCTTAACATGTTTCGTGTCTAATAGTATCTGATACATTTACAAAACGTTAATACAAATTGCTAGGTCTACGACTACATGCCAAACTTATTAAAATCCCATATGTTTTTTATTTTTTAAAAAGCCCATATGAAAAAAGAAAAAAACACACGACTTTTTTTATAAATATTGGGTGTTGAATTTGGGAAATTTTGCTATGTCGGGATGGTCTCTTCATGTTACGTTCATTCTAAATATTTTCCATTATTTCAAAAAACGCAAAAAATATAATTTATTAATTTAGTGCAAAATAATTTTTTAAATTTTATATATGCATTTAAATTTCAATGTCATTCTCATTTTTTCTTGTTTTTGGGGGAGGACAATTATTAAGGCCCAAGGGAGAAGGGAGTTCTCCTGTTTGGGCTTTATCTGCTGCGCTTTAGGCCCAATATTCAATCCAGGAGAGCCCTAGCTGTAGAAACCAGGAAAGAACATCCGGCCCACCTATATTTCAACTACGTTTTTAACCTTCGAAAGTTCAAAAACGTTTTCCGTTTTCGAAACTCGCAATGACCTGTCTGCCCCTTTCTTCATTCTCATCACACTATCGAGGCAGCCGCGCGAGAAAGAAAATGGCGGTCTCTCCCTTTCGTCCCTCCTAATCTTTTCACTTAAAAAGGTAATTGACCTTTTCATTATCCTCCTACTTTTCCTATTTTCCCCCTTTTTTGTTTCTCGATTTTTTAGATTATTAACTGAATTGACCTTCTAAACCCTCGTGAAAAATCTTCAATTCTCTGAGCTTAGCGACTTAATTAAGCTTTTGAAAACCCTAGATATACCTAGATGATCCTAAGCATACATATTTCTTTGATCATTCAAGTTTTGGATGATTTTGACGTTTCATTAGCTGATTGTTGTTATTTTTATGAATTTTATTTTAATTTGGACAGGTTTGTAATTTGGAAAAAAAAAAAATGGACGTGGATTTGGTCACAAGTGGCATTTTGGATGAGGATACTATTCCAGTTCTTGATCATTATAATGTAAGCTTCTAGAGTATTATTTTTGGACTTATGGTTTATTTGGTTCTTTTATTTTACTTTATCATTTATTTTTGAAATAGTCTCTTATTTATGTTGTAATTTGTATCTTGTAAGGTGAAGAATATTGTGTAACATGCCTGGAAAAAATATTCAAATGCTTGCAATGGATTAAGATATCTGTTTGAGTTAGAATTTTGCGTTTTTTTTTTTCAATTTGCAGGATCTTTCTAATTTCGAGGGCGAAAAATGTGGGATATGCATGGATATTATTATAGACAGGGGGGTCCTTGATTGCTGTCAACACTGGTACTTATGAGCAAATTGTTTCTAGTTATTTCCGTTGTCTTTATTTTTACTCTCTGCAGCATCTTTAATCAGTTACTGTAGTAGCTGCAAAGCTCTTTTTCTTTAGGGCGCTAGAAGAGTGGTTGGGCATCTGGTTTTCCTTGATTATTTTCCTGCACTTGTGGATGATATTCTTGATGACAATTATGTTTATCTCAAATCTTCCACGAATCTTCTTTCTCGAAGTAGTCAAGTATAACTGAAGAAACTATATTGTTATTTCATTTTTGTTCTCTAGGATGATGGTTTTTTAAATGTAACATTTTATTCTGATTGATTTGAAGGTTCAACTAGTGTTCTGATGTCTATGAATTTTGTTTCATGGACTGAATACAAATTTGAATTTGATGTGGGTTCATCTTGTGAATTTCAGGTTTTGTTTTGCATGTATTGACAACTGGGCAACAATCACAAACCTTTGCCCACTTTGCCAGAGTGAATTTCAATTGATCACTTGTGTTCCAGTGAGTGATACAAGATACTTGAAGCATTGAACTTGTCTCCAACATTTTTATGCAAATTATTTTACAAAAGTTAGTTTTCTTTAAACGGGCCATCTTTATAATATTTTGGCTACTTCAACTTAGAGTTACCTTGAATTTGTTTTTAAAAGTATATGCAAGATGGTGACTAAAGCATTTGAGTTACCATTTTGATTATGAAGGTATATGACACCATTGGAAGCAACAAGGTTGAGGATGAGTCATTTTCCAGGTTCTCTTTCATAGTACTTTCTTCCAAGTCTTAGTTTTGTTTGTCCATCAAAACAAAAACTATTCTTAGTTTTGTTGACTCTAAAACCTTCATATCTTACAACTGGTATCTACACTTTGTTGTGAGTTTAGCAGTCCTTTAATATATTAATCAACGAGTTCATCTTTCAACTTTAACACGAAACAGCATCATTGTAATCATGTAGCTTGGATTAGATATCAGAGGTTAAGTATGGTGATGGGATACTGAGGACTTATGTATGGTATTGACATTCAGGATTTTGAGTAAGAGAATTTAGTAATTTAATGATTTGATAAATGATCCTGTTGATACAATAAATACATTCAAAATGAATTTGCCTTTGTGAAGAGATTATGGTGATTGAGGTGCAGAGATTGTTCTCTATGTTCTGACTTTGACTTCTTTTTCTTTTCATCTATGCAGAGATGACGATTGGTCCATTGAAGGGAAGAGCAACACTCTTTCTTTCCCATCATACTATATTGATGAAAATGTAATTATCCTACATATACTATTAAGGTTTCTTGCTATTAAACAAATGGGGCTCCTAAAGTCCGTTAACTTTCCTGTATTATTGAAAATATGAATTGTCCAGTTGAAGAGTTGTGCTACTGCATTGACATTGGTCTTTAAGATCTACAGTTTTTAGATTCATCTATGATTAATACTGCATGAATGCGTAATTGTGACCTTGGTGCAGGAGTAATAAAGAGCTTGCTTAGTTTTAATAACTAGGATCCGGCATTCAAGACCATTGTTCATTATGCAGGATGGATTAGTAATTACTGAATATAGCTTCAACTTGGACGAACCAGCTGTTAATATTCTTTTGTCAAATGACACAAATCCTTGGCATAATAACAAGTTAGAAGATGGTGATGGCAATATTAGTCTGATTTAATTGTGAACGTACTTTGATTTTGATTGCATAATAATGAAGATGGAACTTCTTTTATTTAACCATTCATTGTTTATTTTCATCTTGTCTACGAATTTGTAGTGCATGACATTCACCGTATAACCCTTACACATGATGGCTTTTGTAGGCAGTTATCTGCTTGGATGGAGATGGCTGCAAAATTCGAAGTCGATCTACAACTAGTGAGGGAGATCCCAATCTTGATACATCAATTGCATGTGACTCTTGTGATATATGGTAAACTTGAATCTTTTATTAGACTTCAAATTTTCTTATTGTTCTTTCTATTGTTACTTTTTTTATCTTTTATCTTTTTATTGTTTTGTATACTCATTTTTTCTCATTTTATTATTTTAATGCATTATATGTATGCTTTTTCTTTGTTTTATCTTCTTCTAGTTGTAGGTTCAGTATTTAATTTGTAATAACGTCATCCCTTGATTGTTTCCCAACTTGAAATGGTGACAGGTATCATGCATTTTGTGTGGGTTTTGATCCTGAAGGCACATCAGAAGACACATGGTTATGCCCAAGGTAGATTTGGAGAGAGTGGTTAATGTGGGTTGTGTTGTATTTCAGTTCCTTAATTCATCATGGTCCTGGAGATATGCTAAATTAGAGTAGCATGTGGCCAGTATGCATGGAACCTGGTGAGAGGTTAAGTCATAATGTGATATATGTGTACTAAAGGTTCGAGTGCACTTAACAACTTCTTAAACTAGCCAGTAGCAATCCCAATCAGTTGATAGTGATGAAATATCTTTTTGGGGGAATAAATTTCTCAACTAGTTCAAAGTCATGTGCAATTTTAGTTTAAAATTCTTTTAAGTTGGATGCTGAAATGTGACTTCTGTATTTTCTTTGAAGTTTCAATTTTTATTAGTTCATCCAGAAACTGTTACTTGTCTTTTTTCCACCTACTGTTCTCTAACATTTGTATTGTGGTTTTAATTTTATTTTAGATGTGTAGCTAATCAAGCTCCACAAGAATCTGATGCGATTCCTCAGAAAACAAACATCCAGTATGGTCCAGAGATTGCTAATAGTGAATATGTGACAGAGACTGCTTTCGCTGGGAAGTTGTCTGTTTCTCTTGCAGATACCGGTGAGACAGCTGTTGTTGTCTCAATGGTTGGAGGAAACCAGTGGACTGAAGAGCCAAGTGAAAACTTTTTATCGACCCTTGAAGTCAACAATGACCGGAAAATTGAGCTTTCTAACACCAATGGGAATTCCTGCAATACAGAGAAACCATCATGTGATAAGAGCACTATTCAACCAACCTTGGAGGGGCAGGAGCTGGAGCTGTCTTTATCACGCAATACATTCTCCACTTCACTTTCGAATTCTTCAGTGCATGGTGAATTGAAGACAAGTAAAGCTGCAGCAACAATAAAAGAGCCAAGCAGCTTAGATGGTGTTGGAAATTCTTTAGGGAAGTCACTGAATGAATCCTACACAAGGAACCAATTATCCGAAAGTGAATCCAGTATGGGTCTTCATCTTGGTTTATCAATAGGCACATTTCTGTGTGGTAAGTGAAGAAATGTTGTAACTGTCTTTATCTTTTGAAATTAATTATCAAAGGGATACTACAGCACATAACTGAACTTTTGTATCTTATGCACATTTCACTATATCTAAACATTGTGCTTACAGTTGATGATGATATGAAAAGCGGTGGAAGCAAAGACCAGGTGAATGCAGAGTTTGAGCATCAGATTCACATGGAAGAACTTTTGCTACTAGGTAACTAAGAAAGTTATCTTGAAGCATTTTTCCTACATGATGTATTTCCCTCTTCTTCTGGTAGCTGTGATTTGTACCTTACAGGCAGTTATGTAAGATTTTTTTTTTTAAAGGCAATTCATATAAGTACAATGTAGGTAACACTGCCTTCTTGTCTGCTTTCAGATGAGAAAACTGAACCTGATAAGAAGGAAAATGATGACACAATAACTGGTATAAAAAGGAAGCATGCAGATTTCAGGTTACTTCTCATTCGATATGTCCATTGTCTTCACACACACACACACAGATATATATATATGTTTTTTTGGCAAATAATGCTTCTATTTATGTTGTTTTGATTTTGTTCTTTTCTACCTATACCACAATTTTCCTTCTATTTACTATATTCTTGTTTCTTTCTTTAAGGGTGGTGGGAGGGTGTGGGGAAAATTTGCTGTTAATTTGTTTGTTAAGTTTCATGCTTTTCTGAATTTATTTTCCTATTTTAACATTCTCCATTCTTCAGTCTTTTGCTTAAAGTTCTTGACTTGTTGTTCTCCCTGATTCTTGATATGCATCAGGAGTGATGTTGTTATAAGTTCTGTTCATGAAGAAACCAAATGTAAGAGTGAGACTGAAGCTGTGGAAAAGAAAATCAGAGTTGAGGAATTGGTTCAAATGGCTCCAGAGAGCCAAGGTAATGCATCTGTATCAGATGATACACCAAAATGCCCCATCCTGAAAACAGTTTCCAAAAATCATCCAGAAAAGGAAGATTCCTTTCCGAATATAATGAGTATTGTTCAGGGAACAGGCCGTAGAACTTCTTCCAAGAGCATTGGGTGTCGAAATCCTGCTGATGAATCCTCAAAAGGAGAAAATTTGGCTGGCTTGAGAGTGAAAAAAATCATGAGGAGAGCATCTGAGGATAAGGAGTCGTCCATTGTTGTGCAAAAACTAAGAAAAGAAATTAGGGAGGCTGTCCGGAATAAATCCTCTAAAGAAATTGGAGAAAACCTTTTTGATCCAAAACTTCTTGCTGCTTTCAGAGCTGCTATATCAGGACCAAAAACTGAAACTGTAAAAAAATTATCACCTTCAGCTGTGAAGATGAAGAAATCCTTGTTGCAGAAGGGTAAAGTACGTGAAAATCTAACAAAGAAAATCTATGGAGATTCTAATGGAAGGCGGAGACGTGCTTGGGACCGGGATTGTGAAGTTGAATTTTGGAAGTATCGCTGCACTAGAGCTTCAAAGCCTGAAAAGATTGAGACTTTGAAGTCGGTTCTTGACCTCCTAAGAAAGAATCCAGAGGGCACAGAAAGGGGGCCAATATCTGAATGCCAGGCATCCAATCCCATTCTTTCCAGATTGTACTTAGCAGATACATCTGTTTTCCCACGGAAGGATAATATAAAGCCCTTGTCAGCACTTAAAACCACTGGTAGTTCTGATCAGAGCAAGGAGGAGCACATTGCTGTAGAAAAAACTCCTGTGCCATCTCCTGATATTCATACTGTAAAAATTACAGAAGCAAACAAGGTTGCATCAAAGGTTGGTGTTCTGTTGACTGATCTTAAAGGAACTAAGACAAGTGTCTTGAACTCAAAAGTTACTGCTACTTCCAGTAAAGTCAACTTTAGCAGAGGTTCAGAAGGGTCTTCTACACCTGCATCAAGTAATTCTAAAGTTAAATCACAGAAGGAAGTGGTTGTGAAGTCTGAAGATGTAAAGGTTGATAAAAGGAAATTGGCCCTGGCAGTGCTTGCGAGGAAAAAGGCATCAGAGAGCCAAAATGGAATACAAGATAGACAGGAGGACAATGCAGTGCTTAAAGGAAACTATCCCTTGCTAGTATGTAATTTTTGTTTAACAATTTTCTCTGGACAAGTTTTTTTATATTTGAAGCTCTTTGTTGATAATGCATCTCAATTTTCATTTTTCATCTTCTGATTGGTGCAAGCAGGCTCAGCTACCAGTGGACATGAGGCCAACATTGGCACCCAGTCGACATAATAAAATCCCTGTATCAGTTAGGCAGGTATATAGTGCCTTGCGTTCAATCTCTGCCTTGTTACAAACATACTTGAGTCTTATCATTTTTTTAGTAGTGCTCTTTTAATCTTTGGATATGAAAATTATAGAAGCGTAGATGGAGGTGGATGATTATTAACCATTTACTGTACAGGCACAGCTTTACCGCCTGACAGAACACTTCTTAAGAAAAGCAAATCTGCCGATCATTCGCAGAACTGCAGAAACAGAGTTGGCTGTTGCTGATGCAATTAATATTGAAAGAGAGGTTGCTGATAGGTCAAACAGCAAAGTAGTATATTTGAACTTGTGTTCCCAGGAGTTATTGCATCGGTCAGATGACAGTAAGTGTGTTAGAGCCAAAGAATCAGATACTTCATCCCCTTCAGAAATCTCTATTGATAGGCAAGACCAAGGTACTGATGAATGTTCAACAGACCTGATGGTTGTGGAAGCACTTAGAAATGCAGGCCTTTTGTCTGATTCCCCTCCAAGTAGTCCACATCATAAAACCGAGGTCCCCAGTGAGGTAGATGATTCCTCAGCAAAGGTCAGAGAAGAGGAGCCTGATAATGTATTTGAAATGGATTCTCATTTGGAGGCAGATATTTATGGTGATTTTGAGTATGATCTAGAAGATGAAGATTATATTGGGGTTAGTGCTGAAAAGGCTCCTAAGCTACAACCTGAAGAAGGTGTGTCAAAAATGAAAGTAGTTTTCTCCACTCTGAACACGGAGATGTCAAAATCAAATAATCTTGCAGAGTCAGAGGGTCATGAGAAGTTGGGGAATTTTGTGGTACCCAATTATTCTTCCTGTTTGCTAAAGAATAACACTGATGCAGTGATCAAATGCTCAACTGTGGATGATGGGACTGACAAGTCATGTGCTGCTCTGGATTCCTTGCCTGACGAGGAAGGTGAAGAGCTTTCAATTGCAGAATGTGAAGAATTATATGGTCCAGACAAAGAGCCACTAATCAGCAAAATTTCAGAAGCATCCCCAAAAATATATGGGGTGGTTGATGCAGAAGCTCCAGCTGAGAACAGAGCTTCTGAAGATAATGAAAAACATATATTGCACCATATAGTAAATGCATCTGACCCTGGATCTCAGAGCAAGAAAGGACATAAAGTTGTTGACGCTCTTGGTCATGGCACGTCTGGTGGAGAAAGTTCTGCTGACCAAATTGGAACAAGTGAAAATGTTAAAAAGAAAGATAAGAATTCCAACACCGAAACTGACAAGCAGTCTGATGGTGCTAATCCTGTATCCAAGAAGGTACTACATGATACATCTTTCTGTTTTTTCCCCCCTATGCATGTGATATTGAATTCTTGGTAACTATAGTATCAATTTCATTAAACTGAGTAGGACCATGGAAACCTTCTGGATATTAGGGCTTGTTTTTTGTTGCAGACAATCCATTCTGCTGATCATATTCCTTATGATTAACAGGTGGAGGCCTACGTTAAAGAACATATCAGGCCGCTCTGTAAGAGTGGTGTGATAACAACTGAACAGTATAGGTGGGCTGTGGCAAAAACAACTGATAAGGTTATGAAATACCACCTAAACTCCAAGAATGCTAATTTCTTAATCAAGGAAGGTGAGAAGGTAAAGAAACTCGCTGAGCAATACGTTGAGGCAGCCCAGCAAAAGGAAAAAGACGATCCTCTATGACGACATATATCTCCACTTTCGTCTAATTCCTTAAGGGAGATATTGCTCATTTCTTAGTTCTTTAGAGCCCCAATCTTCCCCTTTGTGTTTTTGTCATTAAATTGTGGATGGTTGAGGGATATAATCCGACGGAAAGGTGGCACATGCGACATATAAAACGGTTTGTATATTTTGCCTCATAGGCTTTTTAGATTTATGCTGAGCAATTTATGTTTGGCCACCAGGATTTGTGGAGAAAATGTAAATTTCTGGTTGAGATTTTTAATGTCAAAAACGGTGACGTGCGCTAGGCGCACATTATCAAGGCATGCATGGCGTTTGTTTCTTCCTTAAACTAACTCATAAGCATATTAACAATCCTACTACCGTTTATTTATTTTGTTGATGGCTTGTTTTAGAGTTGTGCACTTTTGGATATTAAAAAAAATACTATTTTTAAAAGAAATAATTTTTTGTTAAATTTAAGATTAGAACATGTATTAATTATATATATATATATATATTTTAAAAAATACTGATTAGCGATTTTTTATAAAAAATATTACTGGTATGGAAATAGACAAAAAAGAACAATAAAAAGGAAACCAAGGTGGGCTGAGCTTTTATTTTGAGGAAAAAGGGGTGGGCGGAGCTCATTGCAGGCGGGTCACTGCCGACCAAATTCCTTTGCTCTTTCGGATCTCGGATCTGGATAAGCTGAAACCAGGAAACTAACTACGGTATTCCCCTTTCTTCCTCGTTTTAATTTATCAAAAACCCTAGTGGGATAAACCCTGTTCTGCAAATTTGGGTGAAGACATTTATGGCGAATGTTGCTTTATTTCAATGCCCCAATTTTAAACCCTAAAGCTCTCTCCAAGTTTGCTGAAAAGAGATGACGACTATTGACACTCTCATCTCGGCTAGGGTTCATTTTCCAAAACCCTACGCTAATCTTATCAAATCAATCCCTAGACGTATAAAGCCCTTGAATTTGACCCGAAAATTCCAATCAAGAACTTCATTCCTTCACCGATCGTTCACGGTTCTATGCGAATTACAATCCTCACAGCCCGGTGAAACTAGCAAGCCTAAAGGGGATGATTTTGTGACGAGGGTTTTGAAGCAAAACCCTAGCCAGGTAGAACCCAGGTACCTAGTTGGCAACAAGATTTACACCTTGAAGGAAAAAGAGGATTTAAGTAAACGTATCAATCTGAGTTTGATTGAAATTTTGAAGAAAAAATTGAATTCAAAAGCGAAATTGAAAAATGAGAGCAATGAGAGTGAAAGAGAGACTGAAAGGAGTAGTGAAAATGACAATGTGTACTTGAGCGATATTTTGAGGGAGTATAGAGGGAAGCTTTATGTGCCCGAGCAGATTTTCGGGGAAGAGTTATCAGAGGAGGAGGAATTCGAGAAGAATTTGGAGGAATTACCCAAAATGAGTCTGGAGGATTTTAGGAAAGCTATGAAGAGCGATAAGGTTAAATTGTTGACTTCCAAGGAGGTTTCTGGTGTTTCTTATGTAGGTGGGCATAGAGACTTTGTTGTGGATTTGAAGGATATTCCTGGTGACAAGAGCTTGCAAAGGACTAAATGGTGAATATTAATATTGCTCATGAAATTTTTTGTAAGTTGCCTTTCTTTGCAATTTTTAGACACTATCTCTGTGTGGTTTGTGTTATCTTTGTAGGGCAATGAGATTAGATGAGACTGAAGCTCAAGCTCTTTTAAGCGAGTATGCTGGAAAAAGATATGAAATTGAGAGGCACATGACGGTGATCAATCATTTATCTTCTCTTTCGTTTTCTAGTAATACATGGAATTGCTAGCTATGAGTATTTTATTGATTAAGTACCAGATTGCTGTAAGGATGCTATATTTTGAGAACCATGGATGCGTTCATCATGTACCCCTGTTGTGATGTATATAGGCTTTGGCTGTTTCTGACCGTTATAGACAAAAGCATTGAGCTAAGAATTTTAATTGAACTGAAAATGATGAAGTTTACATATACTTAGCATGACCATAGTTCCAGTTATAAGGTGCACTGATTAGTTAAATCTTATGCAATTTGAGTATGTTGAATGATGTTATCTTTGATTTAATATTAATGCTATATCTTTCCTTGGTATTTTGTACAAAAACAGTTTGCATAATGCAGATCATTGTGCATGACATAGACATTGAAGCATGTTTGGTACTTGGGTTTGGGTGATCTGTATCTTTTTGGTTCCTTCATTAATCTCCTTTACCACTTAAACTTGTGATGCAGTCTTGGGTGGGAAAAGTACCAGAGTATCCTCATCCAGTGGCATCTTCTATATCCAGCAGAATGATGGTAGAGCTTGGAATGGTGACCGCTGTAATGGCTGCAGCCGCAGTCATTGTTGGAGGGTTCCTAGCAGCTGCTGCATTTGCTGTCACCAGTTTTGTCTTTGTAACAACTGTATATGTTGTATGGCCCATAGTGAAACCATTTGTTAAACTTTTTCTAGGTATCATCTTCAGTATATTAGAGAGGGTTTGGGATAATCTCGTTGATGTGTTTAGTGATGGAGGTATTTTCTCCAAGTTGTATGAATTTTACACTTTTGGTGGTGTATCTGCTAGTCTTGAGATGCTGAAGCCAATCACAGTTGTCCTTTTAACCATGGTTCTTCTTGTCCGTTTCACACTTTCAAGAAGACCTAAGAACTTCAGGAAATGGGTAAACATTGCTTGTCTCTTCAAATTTTGTTGTTGAATACGGTTTATTTATTGCAAAGAGTTTTGAAATAATACTGTTTATAAAATGGCAGGATTTATGGCAAGGCATTGATTTTTCTCGATCTAAAGCAGAAGCTCGTGTTGACGTTAGTTTCTATATATTACTTATTTAACTTTATATTTCCAGATTTTGTATTGCAGTTCTAAAGCGATTTTGAAAGTCTATTCTTTCAGGGTTCAACTGGAGTTAAGTTTAGTGATGTGGCTGGCATAGATGAAGCAGTTGAGGAACTTCAAGAGGTATCTGTTCTTCCATTTTGAAAATTGGATTGCTTATACTTGCTTTCCTGTTTGAGTTGTGCAAATTTGCTTCTATTTTTTTGCCATTTCTCACTATCTATGTTATGCATATGTATTTATATATTTATCTATATTTTTGGATGAGAGTCTCCTGTTATAATTATTTGTGCCTTGTTAATTTCTTACCTTTTTGATTAGTTGGTGAGATATTTGAAGAATCCAGATCTATTTGATAAGATGGGAATTAAACCTCCTCATGGGGTTCTTCTAGAGGGTCCCCCAGGATGTGGCAAGGTTGGTTTTTCATTGAGAGCTTTGCAAATTTTGCTGGTGCATTTTCCTTACCTATCTTAAGTATCTCATACTTTTCCAGACCTTAGTTGCCAAGGCAATAGCTGGTGAAGCAGGTGTTCCGTTCTACCAAATGGCAGGCTCAGAATTTGTAGAAGTTTTAGTTGGTGTTGGTTCTGCTCGTATCAGGGATCTATTTAAGCGAGCCAAGGTGATAATTCTATAAGTTTATTTGATTGCTATTGCAACAAGTAGCTTTTAGTCATGGGGGCGTCCACATAACCTAGATTCCAGGTTTTGACACTTTATCTTGAAGAAACTTGTTGGACATCTTTATAATAATTGAGAAAACAGATAAATCTTGCAGACTTTTGGGGCACCAATGAAATAAGCTCACCGTATTAGTACTGCATTATTGCTTTTTACGTTATAAGTGCAGAACTCCTTTCATTTACACACGTGTGGTGGCGTTATTTGCTTTGTGTCATTTGTTGAGAAATTCATCATTTTTCTTTGCAGGTAAACAAACCATCAGTTATATTCATTGATGAAATTGATGCTTTAGCAACTAGGTATGTGTTCTCATTGTGACTCCGTCTTTTATGTGGACAGAACTTCTTGACATCACACCATTTGCTGACATCTCCTTAGAATTGCTTAAGGCTCCCATCAGGTCCTAAAATTTGACATCTTTAGAACTGGTCTTACTGACTTTGTGTTTTAGTACTTATAAAGTTGTTTGGTTGGTCATATACATGTCCTTTAATAATTTAGCTACAGATAGAATGTTGACATTGTGGTTTGTGTACTCTGTGAAGGCAAATGAAATATAAGCTTTGCAAATATTAGTTGGAATCAAGTGGTTGGAATTGGAAATATCATGGGTTTGCTTGTATGGTATTTTATAAGACACTGAGAATAGGCCAGACTTGGTGTCTTTTACAGGATCAATAAGTAATTATGAGTAGGTAGATGACCAATTGACCATAGATAAAGTTGATGGAAGTGAAATAGCCTTTTTGTAGAACATATATGAATAATTTTGAGTTATTTTATGTTTCTTTCTATCTGATCAGGCGTCAAGGGATTTTCAAGGAATCAACCGACCACCTGTATAATGCAGCCACTCAGGAGAGGGAAACTACATTGAATCAGCTACTAATAGAGCTTGATGGGTTTGATACTGGGAAAGGTGTTATCTTTTTAGCTGCTACAAATCGTAGGGATTTGTTAGATCCTGCTCTTCTTCGACCGGGTCGTTTCGATCGTAAGGTTTACTTCCATCACTGGATTAGAAATGTAATTAGTTAAGACATCTGAGTCCGATAGAGAAAGAAAATGAAGGAAAACCCTAAGCATTTCTTGCATATGTTATTAAGGCCTTCTTTAAGTGTGACTTTTATTTGTTCTGAAGTATGTGTTTTTCTAAGAGTGGTATCCTCCCTTATAATCATATGTTTCACCTCTCCCTTGCTTCTCTGCTATGCACTCTCTTGTTGGTTGGATACATTATACATGAAGTTTATCGGGAAGATTCTTTTTGTTGCTTTATTTTCTGAATTTGTTTGCTCTGCAAAATGGCACCAATTGTTCATTTTTTTGCCTGTGTTGGTTTTCTGTAGATAAGAATTCGTCCTCCAAATGCCAAGGGGCGATTGCAAATTCTGAAAATTCATGCAAGCAAAGTGAAGATGTCAGAATCTGTTGATTTGTCCTCTTATGCAAATAACTTGCCTGGTATGCATTCAACTTAAGGATTTTTCTTAATTTTCTATCTTGTTAACTGAAGTCATGTATTTCTCTTAATAGGATAGATGGAAACAAGATTGCCTTCACTGGTTGATTATTTGTTTTGATAACTGAAGTAATGTATTTTGTTAATAGGATGGACTGGGGCAAAGTTGGCTCAATTAGTCCAAGAGGCTGCTCTTGTGGCTGTCAGGAAAAGGCATGACTCAATTCTTCAATCAGATATGGATGATGCAGTAGATCGACTAACTGTGGGACCTAAGCGTGTTGGTATTGAGTTGGGTCATCAGGGACAGTGTCGTAGAGCAACTACTGAATTAGGCGTTGCAATGACTTCTCATCTTCTTAGGCGATATGAAAATGCAGAAGTTGAATGTTGTGATCGCATCTCAATTGTTCCTCGTGGTCAGGTGCTACTTGTTTCCTTATTTTCTACCATCTTCTTTTCTTCTACACTTTTGTTCTTTGAGAAAGTTATTTTAGATGCTTGGCTATCTTGCATGCTTATAAACTCACCTAAAGTTGGGCAAAACAAAAGCACATCATTAAAGGGATTTCCATTGCCAAATGTGTGGCGATGGTTCAAGTGATTATTGACAGTAAACTGTGTCAAGTAATTTGTGCAGACACTATCACAAGTTGTGTTTCATCGGCTTGATGATGAATCATACATGTTTGAGCGCCGACCACAGCTGTTGCATCGCCTTCAGGTGTGGATTTCAAGTTGGTAGTTTGATTATATTGGCTCTTGTCTGAATTTCACTGACATTCTTAATGTGTTGCTGTTTATGTGAAGGTTTTTCTTGGAGGGAGAGCTGCAGAAGAGGTCATTTATGGGCGGGACACCTCAAGGGCATCACTTAACTACCTTGCAGATGCATCTTGGCTAGCTCGCAAAATTTTAACAATGTTAGTTGTTGTAAAATCTGGTTCATGCTTTTAATCTTTCTCCCTCGTGGGAAATGGGGTTAATATCAGGTCTTTTATGTATCTTCCATCAGATGGAACTTGGAGAATCCAATGGTCATACATGGAGAACCACCACCATGGAGAAAAAAAGTTAAATTTGTGGGTCCACGTCTAGACTTTGAAGGATCTCTTTACGATGACTATGACCTGATTGAGCCCCCTGTCAACTTCAATTTGGATGATGAAATTGCACAGAGGAGTGAGGAACTACTACGTGATATGTATGCAAGGACAGTTTCTCTTCTTAGGAGGCACCATGCAGCTTTGCTCAAAGCAGTGAAGGTAATCTGATTTGCAGTCTCATCTGCTACTCGCATTATGTTTAATTGAAATGAATGAGCTAGTATCCCAAGTCAAAAAAGTTTTGTACATCGAGACTTCATTATCGTAAAGAAACGAGTGTACCTCTTCCCTTTAGCCCCACGAAAAGAAAAACTTCCATTTTGTTCCATCTTTGTAGCTCAGGTTTTTCTGTGCAACTGTGACGTAAAACAGATGGCGCTCTGTTTTTGCAGGTTCTTCTCAATCAAAAGGAGATCAGTGGGGAGGAAATCGACTTCATTTTAAATAAGTATCCACCTCAAACTCCATTGAGTCTTCTTTTGGGAGAGGAAAACCCAGGCAGTCTTCCTTTCATCAAACAGGAACAAGAACGTGACTTAGAGCGTGTGCTACTTACTCAGTCAACATCAGAAACACATTGAACATGGTGGACACTGCATTGTCGACATCCACATAGGCTTCTCAGTTTCCGTAGTCCTATTTCTTTGGTAGCGCAGGCTGGCGGCTTGTAACACAGGCTACAACAAAGCTTATTGCATGGAAAGCATACCCATCCATGCAATTGTAACTTTTTGGGTGTATATTTACTGGTTATTTCAATTTTGAATACAGATAAGCCATCTTGTACACTGCATATCTTTAACAACGGCAATTATCCATTATTTATGGAAATGATAATTTGAAGAGATAAATATTATTTTATTTATTTCTTTATTATTTTACATAAAATTAAATTTATAAAATTTTAAATAAAAATGCATGGTAAGCGGGGCTTTGATGGTATAAAAATAGTATCCGCAAGACTTGGATTCGGGGACTGGAATAACCCACAAACAAAAAAGGATCCCCTTTCTTTAAAGCTCTCGTTCTCTACTTTTGTTTCTCTTTATTTCTCTCTCTCTCTCTCGTCTCTCCCCACAAGAAGCCAAAAGCCAACTGTTTCTCCAGATATCGAGGAAAAACAAAAGGAAATTCTTTGTTTCTCTCTCTCTCAGAGATAACCCTTTCCTTGTACGGATGAGACATGAAGAAACCTCGGAATGGGCCTTCCATCGTGTACGTGACATGTCGAAGCAACTGCAACAGCAGCAGGAGCGAGGAAACCAAGACCAACGGAGACAACAAAAACAGCAGCAACATCTCCTCCAATAATGGAAAGAGTTTCTATGAAGTTTCTTTGTCTGTTATCATCTCTCTTTGGTGCCTTGTTTTCTTATTCTACTCTAGACTTGGTCTCAGCCATGAAAATGGAGGTAAAACATTTCTTTTCTTCCTTTTCTTCCCCCCCACCCCTTTCCTACCCTATTTTTTTATGGTTTATTTCTAGCGAACCCTTCGTCCTTAGATTAATATTCAAGAATTGGTTTTGTTATTTAGCCAAGTAATTGTACAGGATTAGGACATTTATCCAAAAAAGAAAGCATTAATTGGAACTAGAAAGACATTTCTCCTGTTACATAGAAGCATAAAAAAAGTTTAAAATTGCAGCTTGCAATGTGTATTTTTGCTGAATCCCTTTTACTGGTGGCATAATGGGAAAGAATGGAGCCAAGTTAGATTCTTGGGCCCCAAAGATTGTGAAGTTCAACTTTTATTCCCAACTTTATGCATAGTTTTACTTAACACCCCCCATAATATTTACATATATTCTTAGAACCGCTAATTTATGCTTCTGCAATGTTTAGCTTTCTCTTCAGTGAGCTAGCAATCGGGTTATTTGCATCATCTTTTTTTTTTCCTTTAAATAGAAATTTTGAGTCTAGAATAAACAATGAAAAGAGCATTATCTACTTGAGTATTACTCTTAAGTTGGTTAATGATGCATTGACTTAAGTGTATCTTCTTCAGGAAATCCACATCCTGAGAACCAAATCTCGTCTTCTTCTATTGTTTGCAATGATAAGCTTTGTAATGATGCATATTCAGGTGTTGCAAATAGAGGTGATAATTGTTCAGATGGAGTGCTGCTAGAGCTTAATAAGTCAGTGCACTACAACAGCTCCGCTGTTTATGAGGAGTTTGTGAAGTATGAGTATTCCCTCCGCGAAACAAATAGGCTTGAAGAAGTGATTCTAAGAGTTTTGGGTTACATGCCTTTTCTCTGTGATGTACATGAACAAGAGGGGCAGAATAGAAGTAAAAAAATGGAACAACCTAATGCTAAAAGTCCTTCTGCTTATCTCAATCTTGATGAGTTCCGGAACATAACAAGGCAAGCAAGAAGTGAGGATCCTCCAGACAAACTAATTAATATTACTCATCGTCTTGAAACTGATGGTTCAGAGTACAACTATGCCTCTGCAATGAAAGGCGCAAAAGTGGTTGCGCATAACAAGGAAGCAAAAGGAGCGAACAACATATTGGGAAAGGATCACGATAAGTATCTAAGAAATCCTTGTTCTGCAGAAGGAAAGTTTGTTGTGATTGAGCTGGCAGAAGAGACTTTAGTTGATGCAGTCAAAATTGCTAATTTTGAACACTATTCTTCAAACTTCAAGGAATTCGAGTTGTCTGGTAGTTTGAATTATCCCACTGAAATATGGTCCCCATTAGGGAAATTTGTTGCTGCAAATGTCAAGCAAATTCAAACCTTTAAGCTGTCAGAACCAAAATGGCTGAGGTATTTGAAACTGAATCTGCTCAGTCATTATGGATCAGAGTTTTACTGCACACTGAGTGCTGTGGAGGTGTATGGTGTTGATGCAATTGAGCGGATGCTTGAAGATCTGTTTGAGCCATCTGAACAACATGTTCTCACAAAATTGGCAGACTCTAATTCAACAGGGCCTTCCCCAAAACCAGATGTCTGTTCCTTTGATGGCAAAAAAAATGATGAGGCTCAAAATGGGGCCCAGACTGCTGTGTTAGGGATAGAAAATGCTGAAGATGTTCAAAAGCTCAATGAAACCGTGACAAAGAATCCTGTGACAACTAGCAGGGTTCCTGATCCTTTAACTGACATTAAACAACTTCCGGTTGGCAGAATACCTGGTGACACTGTTCTGAAGATCTTGATGCAGAAGGTGAGGTCTCTTGATTTGAATTTATCTGTTTTAGAAGAGTATATCAAAGAATTGAACCGAAGAGAAGGAGATGTTTTGCCAGAGATCAATAAGGAGTTATCAAGATTTTCTCTGCTTTTGGAGAAAAGCAGAACAGAAATAAAAGAAATTATGCAGTGGAAAGAGATGACGGTACTGTACAATTCTGTTTAATTTCTTTCTTCTTCTTTATTATCATCATCACCAGCATCATCTTTTTAATGGAGAAACGAGTTATGTAACCACTTGAGTATTTAACATCTTTTTCACCCATTCAGGAAAGAGGATTTGCGGAACTCGAATTATGGAAAGCAGCTGTCTCTTCTAGTGTAGATGCATTGTTCAGAGAAAACAGCATGTTAAGGTTAGAAATATCTTTCGTAACAATCGAAGTTTTCATGTGCCTTTTCATTTTATTTTCAGTTGTTGTTTATCACAACTTTTTTCATTTATTATTTATTAAAGTTATCCTTGTTTTATCTTGTATCTTTCTTTAGTCTTTTTAGAACTTTCAACATAATATTAGATGTTTCCTATTTATTTGATCTGTTGCTTCCGCTTATAATCAGAGTAACTAACATGATGGATATCTTTAGTCCCATGTGCCATATGCGATCATGCCCTTTAGCTCAGACTGCAAAAAGTAATATACCTCCAATGTAAGGTTGTCATGATGGACAACTCAGCTAAATCTCACTTGAACGAAGCCTTAATCTGACTACTTTAGCCTCCAGCTATGGATTATGTTCAGTCATTCTGCATTTGTTGAATTTTATATTATGAATTTTATCTATGTTCACATGTATAGGAGGTTAGAAGTGAATATCACTGCCAAATATATCTACTAAATTTTTTGTTCTTTTCAAAGAAATACTAATCTGATTGAGTTATTCATATGTTCTGATATTAATTCAAAGTTTGAATGCATGAAGACTTCATTTCGTACAAATGTAGGTTCATTTACATTCAAGAGCTGAGAAATCCCCTGTTTTGCATTTGCATTCTTTAGAATAGATTCTGGCATTTGGGTGCAATTAGGTTTTTCAAGCCCCTTTCTATATAAATTTTACGACCACTTTCTTTTCTGACATTCTTCCCTTTCCCTTTTGCTTTTTCTCCCCACCTCAACAGATTAGATGTTGAAAAGATTGTACGTGATCAAGCAAGTTTGGAGAGTAAAGAACTTGCTGTATTAGCTGTAAGTCTTTTCTTTGCTTGCATTGCTATTCTCAAGTTAGTTTCAACCAGAGTTGCAACACTTTTAGGAGCCAATCAGCCCGATAAGGTATGCCGGACAAGCAGAGGTTGGGTTTTAATTCTTGTAAGCAGCAGTATGACAATATTCATTAACTTGCTCTCTAGCTAGCCCCCCACCCCCTTCTTTTTCTCTAGGGTGTAGAAAATCAGGTTCTTTTTTGTTTCTTCTTTAACTAGCATTTAGTTTAAACCTCACTGTAAGTATAGCTATGTGAGGGAATCTGGCTCTGTTTTTTTGTCTCTGGTAATGACTTGTTGTTCATAGGGTCATCCTGAAACCAGCAATGTCTTATTGAATAGACAGATTATTTTCCAGAGTTGGACCTTTGAGATGGAAAATGGAAAATGATTGCCTGGAAAATCTTAGGATTGGCACCCACTTGTGGAAGAACTTTGGTTTTGATCAAGTGTTTATTTGCCCCTAAATGAATTGGAAAGGAGGAAGAATGAAAAAGAGTAGA
The DNA here is from genome assembly GCF_000208745.1 of Theobroma cacao. Taxonomy (NCBI): domain Eukaryota; kingdom Viridiplantae; phylum Streptophyta; class Magnoliopsida; order Malvales; family Malvaceae; genus Theobroma; species Theobroma cacao. Next base: position 35,159,372 of record NC_030852.1, read on the forward strand.
TAACACAGAGCAATACGCCCCACAAGGAGAGGGAAAATGAATACTATAGATCTAGACCTAGCTGCACTAAAGGAAAGTGAACCATATGGTCCATACTTCAATCTTTCATATCTCAATTTTAGCCATTTAACTGCAAAATAAAATGGTAATAATTAATAAAATAATAATCTGATATTAAATCAGAAGTGAAAAATAGTATGGAACTCAAACATGAAAGAAAGGGTTTTTAATTAAATATATTAAATGCTAACCCTTTTTTTTTATCTTATATACCTTTTTTGAAAGATTTTATTTCGGTTATTGATTTATAATGTCCAAATAAATATATTAATATTTACCAAATAAACGTTTGATAAGGGGAAATAAGTTGTTGCAACGGAAAGATGCGGCGATACGACGCCGTGTATGAAAATTCTTATGGAATTACAAAAGTATCCCTCTATACTGATTTATTTTCTGGTTTGAGTTTCTCCTCCGACTCAGTCACGACTCTTCGCCCTCTCTTCTGCGACAAAATTGAATTTTGGCATAACTTTTATTCCTTTTTTTTTTTAAAAAATTCAAAAAAGAAGAAGAAAAAACTATAAGTAAAATCTCCGAATTAAGGAAAAACCAAAAAGAATTTCTCCGTCCTATTTGATTTTCCTTTTCGGAATCAGTGGAGATTTCTAGGGTTTTATTTCATGTACTGCGAAGCTTTAATGTCTTATGAATGGAGATTGCCTATAGCCTCTCCATCGCTCTCCAATCCCATCAGCAGTTGATCATAGCCACAATCATCACTCTCCTTTCCCTCCTCCTCGCCGTCCGATCATTCTTCAAGAGACCCCACAAATCCAACGCCCTCCGTCCCGTCACGTCGACCGGTAAAAAGGAACCTGAAGAAGCCACATCCTCGCCCCCCTGCAACTGTTCTTGCTCCTGCAACGGAACTTCCCATTCCGCGGTGTTCCTGAACGGCGGTAGTGCTGGTCCGCTGCAGGAGGGTATGGTGACGGCGGATGTTTCCAAGGTAGCTGCGGAGAGACAGAGCGGGGCGTCGATGATGGAGCAGTTGGTGCCGGAGATTACGACGCACGCGCTCAGTTACTTGGATTATCCGAGCCTTTGCAGGCTTTCTATGACTAATTCGCTGATGAGAAAGGCTGCTAATGATGATAATGCATGGAAAGCGCTTTATCACAAGGTACTCAATTTTCCAATTTTTGTTGCCTTTGAGATATATATATTGGTGTTTTGCTTGAAATTTTGGTTTTCGTGAATTCTATGTTTAATTTTTGTAGAGTTTGCGATCAAGGGAAATGCATTTAAGTAAGTAGTAAAATTGTTCAAGAAACTAATTATCAAGATAAAATTACTCTCGGAAAAATCCAACTTTTTTTTTCGAAAAAGAAAAATCATTTCCTGGACTACCTTTGGCTGTATTTGTTTCATGGCGTTTCCAATGAAAGTGTGAAAACTGAAGGAATCCTTTCTTTCATTTATTTTTAGTTTCTAGTTCATGGGGAGCATAGAACCTAACTACACAGAATCAGGCCATGGTTTGTTTATCTTGAACGAAGAGATGGACCTGTTTTGATGTTTGCTACCACTTTCCTTCATTGATTAATTTTTGTCCAAAATTTTCACTGTATGTTATGTCACTTGATGAACTGTTATAATGGTCAAAAAATGAGGGTGTTGACCTTATGGGGGGAAAAGGGCTTTTGGCTTCTTATCTCACTCCTGTAAAGGAGGAGATTCATGACTTTTTGCAGTTTACATGAATGTTGTATCTTCTGTTTTGTTTCCTTGTGGCGTGAATTTGTTTATCACTCATAGGCTTTATGAAATATGCAATCACATTTTTCAACCTTTGGGCCCATTCTTATGTGTAAGCTGGTGATTGCAATTTTCTTCTGATGACCTTGTTGTTTAGCTGTGTGTGTTCCCATGTTTTTCTTATGAGTTGATTGTCGATATCTTTCTTGGTGGGCTCTATGCATAAATTTTCTGCCTTAAACTTTTGATTGTTAGGATTTTACTTTGGAGCAAGATAGTGTAACACCAGTTAATGGGTGGAAGGCATATTATGCAGCTACAAGAGCCATAATGAATGTTAATGCAGAATTCTTTAACATCATCAGAGATAGGTCGCTTCAAGCAATGAGTCGTTTTTGGCTGAATGCGGATTATGTAAAGTGTGTTCATGCATCTGGAGAACTCTTTTCAGGGTATGATGCTTTTATTCCTCTATCAATAAAGGCTGTTTACTTCTTTTTGTTCTTATGATGATGGAAGGTTATAATTTCAGTAATTATTATGATTTTTTTATTAGGCTTCTGCACTGGAATTCAGATTTTAGGCCTTAGAAAGTTTGTGGTGCCGTTCCAATTCTCTTATTGTTGATTGAACATCTTGCTGTAGACTTTTTCCACATTAAGGCTGGGTTAAGTTGCATGTGCATGCTTACCTGCCTATATATAGATGTAATACAGCACAGATGATCAAATGTGGGTCGAATGAGGGCCTGCTCTTTTCATGCTTGCTATTTAAGATGTTTCTAGAAAATTATGTGATGATTCCAAGAATATTTGAAGATAGAGAAGAGCTTTCACTTGGAAGATGATTATAAGTTGTTTATATGATCACATTTTAAATGGCTAATTCCTTAGTTGGTTCCAACATTGGAATGCTTTTGCAAGTATTTCGCTGTTAGCACATAGTGATTTCCTTGGAATAACAGTGCTTTTGTCGTAACATATTAGTGCAATTCAACCATGAGGTGTGCGAACAAGAGATGTTACTTTGGGATAGGTGTGTTAGAAGCAACTACATACAAATAGAGTTTATTGAAAAAAAAGACCGAGAAATTGTAATTTGTAAAAACTGAATTATGTTTGTATTTCCTAGCATGTAATGTCAAGTTGTAGAAATGAAGGATGTATTACCTATCATGATGGAGGACAAAAAGCTTGAATAAAAAAGATTTATTTCAAGATATTTTGAACAGTAACTTCCTATTTGTTTTAAGTTATCCCTTTTGTTAGAAGCTTGTCCAGCATCAGATCAGAAGGTTTTCTGATGAAAAATATTCAATTCTCAACCTACGCTTATCAAAATCTTGACCTTCTTGATGTTTTCAGGGCGTAGGTTGAGATTAGCTAATTAGCATGTTAGTAATATACCATCATCTTAGCATTTGGCTTGATTAGGCTTAGGTCTATACATTACTTGTTTGTTTTCTATGTTGTATTAATGCTGAGAGTCATTGTTCTTTTCCCCTGCAGGTATAATGCTGTAATACAAAGTTGGCAGCTTGCTTTTAATTGGGAGCAGGGGGTTGATTTTCAGGTTATAGATGTTCGAGCCCGGGTACTGACCGACATGGCCTGGGTTACCATGAAAACCTTTGTTGACATGGATAATGGGGCATTTAACATGACTAACGTCTTTGAGTTCCATAATGGACGGTGGTACCTGGTGCATCATCACAGCTCAGTGATGCTTGCGGATGGGGACGTGGAACAACAGATTGTTCATGGATAACAGAAGATGAAGAGTTAAATACAAATTGATAATTTTTAGTACTAGCTTCAAAACATAGTACTAGTGTTTGTTAGCAAAAGCAAGTTGCTTGAAATTTCTCTGGAATTTCTTTCAAAGATATTTCTTTTCCGGCTTTGCAACCTCATTTTTGGGTATTTTGTGGTAAATAGGTGCCCTTTTACGATTTAGTCTCTTTGTATTATTTCTTTGCTTCCTAATGATCATAATTTTGGATGTATATATATCAACAATTCTTCACATGGATGTATACATGTGTGAATTGAAGTGGATTCACACAAGTTGCATGACGTGCTGGATCCAAAAGTGGCTTAAGGGGTAAAACTAATGGGATATGATATTGGAGTCAGTGACTTAAATTAAATTAATTGTCGCTGCGAGTGATGTGGGTGTGTACTCATAAACCTATCTTGTTTATAAAGATTAGGTAAAGTTTCCAAAGCCGTTACCAAAGGTTCCATGGTCTAGTGGTCAGGACATTGGACTCTGAATCCAATAACCCGAGTTCAAATCTCGGTGGAACCTTTATTTTTTATATATTTTTATTTTAGTCATTCCCCTGCGCCTTGTCTCATTCTGGGCCTTACATTTTGCTTACAATGCTGCATCTCGGGGCTGTTATCCATTTCCTTGGGAACGCACAGCAATTCAACTAGAGGGAATGGCGATGGCCCTTCTCTCAGCACCACCATTATCTCATCAAACCTCATTCTTCCAACGCCCTTACTCTCCCTCTTTTAGCTCCATAACTTTCTTCAAGTATCCATCTAAGCCTACCATCCCTCTGTCCACTACTTCTTCTTCTTCAACTTCTACTGCTGAAGATAAACCTTCTGCTTCACCTGATGTTATACCTGTCCAATCAGAACCTGCCACCGTTGCAGTTGACCAGCCTCCTTTCAGGTACCATGCCATGTTCTTTTAACTTGGAGACCATTGCCAGTTACCTTAATTATTGAGTATATTATAAGGTAAAATGAAAGTTTTAACTAATAAAATTTTGATGCTTATTGCTCAACTTTCATAGGGCAAATTGTGGTGGAAGGCGCTTTTCTTTTAAGTATCTTGTCTCAGTCAACTAATTTGCTATTAATTGATGGCTTAAGCAGTAAAAATAGAGTCATCTTTGTTGTTAGTACAGCACAATTTAATATTAAATATTGCTCTAAAAGGGTCTTTGAAACTATTGAAGGGTCATTATGGCCTTGTAGCTGGCTTTCAGATGAAGGATTGAAAGCCATCGCCGCGCTATTGCTTAAAGACTTTGTTTCACGGTGCTAATTTGAGCATATATTTTATTCTCATTCACGTGATGGAAAAATGAAAGCCCCTTGTCTACAGCATTTGAACTCTAGACCATCCATTTCGATGGACACCCCTCAACCATTTTAAGGCATTACATAGTTTATGAAGTTTACAGGGGCTTAGAAAAACCCTGTTCATTTTGGTTTTGTTTTGCAAATTGTGATTAGGTGTGTTTGTATGCTTTTGATATGAATCAAATGCAGTGTTCTAGCGTCTATAAAATTGATTTTTTTCTGTTTGTATTTCCTCTTGGCATTTTATCTAAATAAGATGGTTGACAAGTTCACAGGGGTTGCAAGGCCTGTGGGAGAGAGGAACTGGAGAGGGGATGCAATGGTGAGGGAAGGATTCAAGGAGGGATTGCAACAGTCCCAGGGTTTGGTTGGTGGCCTATAAAGGCTTACCGGCCTTGTCCTGGATTTGTGGCATCTGGTGGTAGGTATAGGCGACGGGGTCAAAGCATGGATGAGGTTGCCTCTGGAAGAATTGGGAGAGCTAGTCCTGTAGGGACTAATGATGAGGCTGAATCACGTAAGTACATTTCCTAGTTTGTAGTATTTGATATAACTGTCTACATTGAATCCTAAAAGGATATTATAGGAAGCATTCCAAGACTCCACTCTGTATATTTGGACTGAGAGTTGGCATCCTCCAGCCATAGAACCAGCCCATTCAATGAAATTTATATTTGAAAGGAAAGGGCATCCTTCCAATTTTCTGCATATGCTTCATATGCAATTGTATGCATTGTCCAACCATCTTAACCTACCAAACCTCCAAAGAAAACCAGTTGATTTGAGTGAGCATGTTGATGCTTTTGAATTCTGATATTCCCCTGCAAAGAAATCAACATCTTTAATTACCAGCCGATATTTCTGATACATCTGTCTAGTAGTCTTTTCGAACTCATTCCATTAATCTGTACTCACAATATATTTAGATAAGTTAAAAGTAAAAAATGAATCCAATCCAATCTTTTTTGTCATTGCTGCTTTCTTGTATTTTCCTTTTTGCTCTTTGAAGGCTATTCCGGTTATATGATGTAAATTGAATCCTTGCAGCAAGAAAAAGCAAGGTCCAAGGAAGTTCAAGAGATAACCAATGCATAGAATGAGATGTACCTGCAATTGCAGCATAGCTCGATTCAGAAAAAGCCAGACCTGGTGCAGCCATTAGTCATGGGTTTGTTAAACGACCATACACATGCCATTTTTCCATTTTTTTGGCTTTGATCTTAGGGAACATGGAAAAGCTGTTACTTGTAATTGCCTACATGTCTTTGCTGCCTGTCCACTCTCTACCTTCCCAGTTGATCTGCGCAATGAGAGTGAGCAAACTCCTGAAATTGACCAACAGACCAATTATATAATTTTGTCAAAGCATAAATTGGCTTCAACTGGCAGCACTGCTATTTATTCTTTTCAAAGCAAGATGATATCGGAATCTTTAACTACAAATCCACAAAGGTTTTCCTAAGCTAACACGACCATCAATGAAACAATCCCCAACATCCATATAGTCGCAGTAGTACAATTACTCATACTCCAGGTGATGGAAGAATGAGGCATGGAAAAGCGACATTGATAAACTTTGCCTTGAGTGGCACAAAAGGTTCCATGGTCTAGTGGTCAGGACATTGGACTCTGAATCCAGTAACCCGAGTTCAAATCTCGGTGGAACCTCCTTTTTTATTTTTCTCGGAATTAAAAAAGGAAGCAAATTTTTCCCAAATCAGATAAAACCATAAAACACAGCATCTTCGACCTTTCATCTCTCTCCCCAAAAACCCACAGATAAAATCATAAAACCCAACATCTTCGATCTTTCATCTCTCTCCCCAAAAACCCACAATCAATTGAAAAAAAAAAAAAGGAATAAATGGACGCAGAAACTAGAGGGAAGATAGAGCAAACGGTGAGAGGAATCCTGCAAGAAGCTAACATGGACGAAATGACAGAGTACAAGATTCGACAAATGGCTTCACAGAAACTGGAACTTAACCTCTCCGAGTCCAAGTACAAGGCTTACGTCAGACATATCGTCAATTCTTTCCTCGAAGAACAGAAGGCCAAACAAGAAGAAGCGGATGATGATGATAATAATAATAAGAACAACAAGGAGTTTGATGATGATGGTGATGTCATTGTTTGCAGGGTTTGTTTGTTTCTATCTCTCTCTCTCTCTTAATGGGTTTTAAGGAAAATTTTGATTTTTGAGATTTTCTTTTTATTGGGGTTTTTTTTTTCAGCTGTCTGAGAGGAGAAGGGTGATGATTCAAGAATTCAGAGGGAAATCTTTGGTTTCCATAAGGGAGTTTTATAAAAAGGATGGCAAAGAACTTCCTTCTTCTAAAGGTAAATGCTTTGCTTAGCTTTAATTCCAGTTGTTTCAGGCTAATTATATATCTTGCTTTTGAACTTATTTTTCTGAGCAAGTTATGCCGCTGAAGCTAAGCTTCTGTTTATTATAATGTGTTGAGCTTGCAAATGGCATAAGAAACAACTTAAATTCGCACTGATTTTCTCGATTGCTGCTATTTTGGTTTACCGGATCAACAAATCTATGATGCTTAAGAACTTTATATTGATAACTAATAGGAAATTTGGTTGCACAATCTGCCCAATAGGTCAACTTTCCATTATGTTTGCCAAGCATACATTTACTTATATTGTTTCTTTTAGTTCTTCATATTATTGCAATGTGCTGATATTTTGGTGCTTTCCATAATCAAACCATATACAAACCATCGAGAATCCAGAGTCTTTATAATGGAAACTGATATGTGCCAACCTTGTGATATTGCTGTGAGTGTTTATATACTTTCACATACTGTTGCAAATGTTATCATGTATCATGATTCTTGATCTATGCCCTGTTTTCACCTTTTTTGTTTGCTTTGTGCTCTTCGGGAAAGTGTGATTACTGATTTGTACCTAACGTGTCTTGTAGTAGTGACTTAGGTTGCATAATCCAGCTTGTGGATGCTTCCGTTCATGTGCAGTGAATTCAATTTCAAAGTGCAGGAGAAAATAATTTCTGTATCTCTTTGAAAGTGTTTTACTTGTACACTGTTTTAACTGCTGAGGAATTATAGAGGAAAATTGCATCAAATTCACCTGCTGTCTTGCTTCTATCATGTTACAGAGTTGGTGTCTTGGTTTCTTTTGCTCAGGGTATGAATAAACCAAAGAAAGGCCTTCATTTGTGCCCTTTGAAACGTCTGTGAGAAGGGTGGGGCATAAAGCAGAAAGAGAACCATGGACTTAATGTGTATTTTTGGAAATAGTATTATTATTATTGTCTTCTTATTCTTAGGCCATTTTTACTAAATTTATGTGAATACTCTGCCTTATCTCGTTTTTTCAGTTTCCTAGGCTATATTACCTCTGTGAGCTGCATTTTTGGATGTGTGGATCTCATAAGCAGTGTTTTGTCAGTTTTCTAGTCTGTTGTTGCTTGGGTGGATTTTGCAGAGAAAGGAAGATGAGTTATACACTAACTGTATCCCTCTAGGGTGTCAATAGTTTATAACAAATAGAAATGTAATTGTTTGGTTCGTAAGCCTTGTGCAAGCTGATGCAGATATCAAAGGCAAATTTTGTATCTTAATGTTCTCGAAACAAATTCTCTCTCTCTCCACACTGTGCATGATTGTTGGATGTTCTAGTTAAAATGTCTCAATTTATTCTTCATGATTGAACTTGCTTCGCAGTTCTAAAATTTACTTGTGCTGTTGATGTGAAAGAATTTCATTTTAATACTTGTTTTAAATTATGGTGCTGTATAAACAGGAATAAGTTTGACAGAGGAACAGTGGTCAGCCTTGAAGAAGAATGTACCAAACATTGAGAAAGCTGTTAGGAAGATGGAGTCTCAGACCATGTGAGAGCGTCATCTGGTGACTGACTCTGAAGTTCTTGAAATGTGTAAGTTTGAACGTGAAGTTAACCTCAGTATCTTAGGCGGCTATGCCAGCACTGCCATTTATAGAAGACTATACCACTGTTTGGATTCTGTGATGTTTTTGAATCTCATTTTGGAATGCAGGGCAGATAGCCCCGTTGGAAATGATCCACATCCTTGAATCGGAATGTATGTGAATACTTTGGCAACTAAACATGTCCTTATTCGTGTAACTTTGCTACTCCTTTTAATCTGAGAGATTATTATTCTATACATAAGTGTAAGAGTTTTTAAATTTTACGAGCTGAATCAAGAAATGGGTATTTCCATTTAATAAATTATTTATACTTTACGAGGACACTTGTCGATCTTCTACTTCGCCGAGGATTCTAAAAGCTCCAACACTTCCCTGATCTGCATGCACATCGGGTTTAAGTTGTTATGTATTGATTTCCCTGGGAGCAGAGGGAACCACCAGGCTTTGACTGCCGAAGCTGCTCGTTGCTTGCTAAGATGAAAGAACGTATTACATGTACAATCTTATATAAGCGAGGAAGAGTGCTTGTTTTTTTAATCATTATTACTATAGTTAAATAGAAAAAAAAGAAATGAATCCAATATTAAATGGACCCTCCGAAATTTTAGGCTGGCTGAACCTGAGCTTGAGTAGTTCAGTCCTCTGAGTTTTTATGCAATTATCTTATTACACTTCCGAGCAGGTTGTTGGCATCTACTAAGTTAATTAGAGGACAACTAAGAAACAATCCTATGTATCAAAGAATGCGCGAGACAATGACGGTAATATCATCTTTCTTTCCACCGGTATGCCTTTGACCAGCCATCATAGAAGCTTGCATATATGGAGTGACAGCTTCTCTATCCAAGGAAATGTTGTAGGCCTGTTGAGCCACGGGCCAGGCAACCTCCTCTGGATCTAAACCTAGTTCAATCCCCGCAGCTGCAGCCTCCAATATCAGACTTTCAGACAAGTTGTCGAATAGTCCATCAGTTCCAGCTATAATAACATCTCCTGGTTCTACTGCAAGCTTGATTACCTGCTTGGGAGGAATAATTACACACAGATTGTGAACTTGACATAATCTGATGATGTAGACAAATTGTATAATTCAGAGTGACCAACAATTTACATTACCTGTGCCTGCCAGGGTTCATCGGAATTTGCAGAATTTCCCAGCTGATATGGATAATTGAAAGAGTGTTGCTGAATTGGTGACTTGTATACCGCTGCACCCTGTCTGATCAGCATAAACCCGCTGTCTCCCATATTAACAGCATGCAAAATCTATTACAAGGGAAAACGAAAGATGGAAAGAAATTCATTAGTTTGTGAGCTTAGAAGAGAGCTGAATAACCAATTAACATGACATCTGCAAATAGTAATAAATAGAACACACATTGTCCTCCTGGAGGGTTATGATGCAAACTGTTGATGATCCTTCAGCTTTGGTCTTTCTGAAAGCCTCATTCAAAACCTCCATCGGATCCACCTGCCTGTCTGGCTGTGTCAGGATAGCAAGAAGAGAATTATTCATGAGTTCCCTGGCATATAATCCAGCGTCAACACCATGGCTGCTCCAACCACCCACGCCATCTGCCAGTCCAATTGTCTGCTTCTCTTCACAGATAAAATGGCTGTCATCACCCTGCGGCCTTGAATCTCTATCTTTGGCTATATAAAACGATCCAGACAGCATCATCAGGTTTCTCTTTTGAACACCAACCCTAAAACTCAAAAAGGATGAAACCAGAGATACTGTGAGTACATAATTCAGCTCCTTTTCCCCCAATCAATATTGAACACAGAAAATCCCGGTGGGGCAAAATTTCTTGTTTGACTGATGGGGCCTACCCTTTTTTGTCCCCTTTGGATTCTTTTACAAACTAAATAGCTTCAAAGCTTAAACTATAAGCTAGCTAAACTTGTCAAGTTTTATTCTCTTAACACGTTCAGCTTTGTTCCAAACTTTCAAACCACACTGTGTATACCCCTTAAAATCAATCCAGATGAAGGAATTTCCGAGACCTATGAACTTTTTTCCCAAGAAATTAACAATTTAAACATAAATATTACTATGTAAAAGGAGAGAGATCAAAAGATGACCAAGTCCATACCTATCAGCCATGGTATCTTCAGAATTTGATTGTTGAAATCCTTGAAGCAATGTGGGTTGTCTATCAAAAGCTCAATTGAAGGGAAGAATAATCGAAGCAAAAGAAACCGAATTATAAATAGTACAGTAATTGCTAGTACTTCCCAAGGAAGGTTTCCCTTTTGTTTTTCCCCCTGGCCAAGGCTTGTTAAGAAAGAGACTTAAGGAACTTGGGAGCATAATGACTTAATTAGTATGTTTTTTAGTTTGTCTGATTCCGAGTTGATAAAGGAAACGCGTTATCTAAGCTAGAGACTCCTAGTATAGATAGGATTAATCGTCTGCGGCAGGAGAATGAATACAAGCCGCTTTAGCTAATTAATTAGTGATTAACCAAGATCAACAACCATAATTTCATAATTTATATAACTAAGAATCAGATTAATGTATCATTAACATTATTAACACTAACGAGAAATGGATAAGGGAATATAGCTTTTTAAAAAAAATATATGAAGAAAGAGAAAAGTATGCATGTAATGTATACTATACCTCGACTTTTTTTTTTCATAGGTTATAAAAGAAATAAGTAGATATAACACTTCAATAAAATTTTAAATTATTTTAAAAAATTTAAGTAAATTTTTTATTATATTTAATTAATTTTTTATATTTTTATTTTAAATCAAGTAAATCTTTCTCCAATAGTTAGCATGTCATAACAATCTTTTAAGTAAATTTTGTTATTAATCAAAATGTCATATGTCTTTTCATGTTACTGGATATACTAACATGCCATAATAATTGATAACATAGTTACATAGTATTTTTCACTTTTCACATTAGTATCACGTCAGCATTTCATAGATATAAAATAAAAAATAATATTTAATGAATGACAATTAATCAAAATCATAAAAGCTTATTTTATTTAAAATAAAAATAAAAAAAAATAATGACTTATTTGAATTTTTTCAAGTATTATGTCAAATAAATATATTAGTACTAAAAAAAGGAAAGAAATACTATTAATTGAATCTAGATTTAGCTTTTAATTCTTTTATCTGTGCTTATCATTTGTGTTATTGAGTAAAAATTGAACTATGTTATGCAAAATCAAATCAATAACCCAAAGTTTTAACTCTTTGAATATTTTGAATTCAGAAAAAACTAATTTCAACTAATTAAAGAGCTTTGGAACACTTCACCATGGGCTTTAGAATTTTAACTAATTATAGCATTATATGTACACGATGCTTAAACATTTTAACATAGATAAAAAAAAAAAGCTACATTAAATTTTTTTTTCTAGCAGACTAGCATGACTTAGTCGATTACAAGAGCAGAAATCTGGCTATGCTACTTTGTTATCAATGGGAACCTTGAACACGTTTGACAAGGCTGGCTTCCATCCCACCACCCAAGAACTCTTGCTCCGCTTTGGGGTGAGAGTAGCTGAGCTTGCTGCAGCCATTCTCATTTTCTCAATCAAGGCCTCCGTGTTCACTTGTTCCGACAAAATATCCTCCAGTTGCTGGCTGCTGATCACCAATTTCACCTTCCAAACCCCATTCTTCTGCGATGGAAGCACTTCCAGAGCCGACCCACTTGATAAATTCTCAACAAAATCTGCTGATGACATCTTCGGTGGCTCAATCCGATTCATCCAATCCACTTCCAGTTTCTTCACAGCTTCTTTGTTAACCTGTTTACAGACCCCAGTGTCACCAGACTTGTGCACCTTCTCCATGGGGAGAAGATAGTAAAATCCCCCGTTAACCAGGCACTCGTCTTCGGGCAATGGTAATGAGGCTTGACCTCTTCTGCAAACAGCATACCCTGGAAAACTGTTGGCAATCTCCCGGGCGAGTTTAGGGCCCTTGATATCAATGATTTCACCGGCATCTGTTAAGACCCGGATGGAATTGCTGCACTCCCCAGTGACCCCTTTGAGAGAACAATTCCCCATTGACAGAATTTCCTTAAGCACCTCACATTCACCCAACAGTCACAGGCTGCAACTTGTATTTAAAACCTGGAATCTTGGCAAAAACTAGTGGAAACAAAATGGGGAGGGGAGAGAAGGTGTCAGAAGAGACAATTTAAGTGCTGTTGTTTTCAAAAATTTGATCGGCGCCATGTGATACTAGACCGTTGGCAGGATTGTTTAAGGGAATTTGAGTTTTGTGCAACTTGGAAAGGGAAAAAAATGGAAGAATAGGTTAAACAAATAGTAGGTAAACGACATTTCAGAAGCAGGTGAGTTCGAATTAAAGGTCTAGGGGGTTTGCATTTCACAGTTTGCAGGATTCCTCTCTAATCTTGGAGGCACCTAAATTTTACTTTAGGGGCAAGTGTTTTTGGTGTCTTCCTTGCAATTGTATTGCCTGGGGTAACAAGGGACAAACATTATCACAGTATTTTAAGTGTTTTCTTCATGTTGCGTATCGGTTGGTTCATGTATTTCAGCAACAGCAAAAGAGAGTATTTATCAGTATACAGTTATTGAATAAACAATTGCTGTAAACAACGCCCGTGGGCAAGAAGTTAGCTCTATGCCTTCTATCGAGTCCAATTCAATGTACCCAAAAGAGAAAATATGTCTAATTATATTCTGAAATATCTAAAAACGAATCATCTCGTGAATGAACATATGTCAAAATATGTTAGGCTTTTACAAATTTTATATATATATATATAAAGTAAGCTTATCCAAATCTTTCAAACATTAAATGCTTTATCTTGATTTAAAAGAAACAAGAATCTTCCTCTCTTTATGTAGAAAAATGCGTTAAATTTTGTGAGTTACCATATTAAAAATATAATTTTAATTACTATAAATTCAAAACTATCAAATCTTTCTGTAGAAAAATGCTTAAAGTTACGTAAATTACCATTTTCAAAATATATTAAAAGATCAAAACTCTTTAAAATATTATAAATCTAAAACTATTTAAAAATGTATATATATGAGTGTAAATATATTTTTCCTATCTTTCTCTTATAACGAGTTGAAAATGTTAAATTTTTTTATCTTGTAAAAGAGTTTTTTGCACCCGTATTAATTGTTTTTTATTTATAATTTAAAATTATTAATTCATCTTATCTGTTCAAAATACATTAGATTAGAAAATTAATGAGATTTTGTTTATGTTTCAATAATTCAATGCTTTTTAAGTTATAGTTTTCAAATTATTTATATTAAAAATTAATAAGCTTCGATGTCTTCAAAGCTAGTAGTACCAAGGCAAAGGCATTTTGAATGACCCCATCATCCCTCGAAAAGTGGACCCACCCCTTAAATGGGCTCAAAACTCTGGGCCCATGTTACGGGATTATTTTATGTTGACGTGGACAGATGTGTAAAATTTGTACGCTCTTATTCGTTTGTATGATTAATGATGCCTCCCAGACAGAAATCCGCCATCCCCATGCCATTGGCAAAGCCATTCTCAAAGATATCTTTGAGTTGACGTGTCTGCCCTTGATAGGTCCATATGGCTTCGTAAGACACCACTCGGTCATCCTAAGGCTTAGAGCAACAATCCCATCAAATTCAAAATAAGAAATACCGTCCAAAGATAAAACCCTTCATCCATACCACACAAATTCCCTCCTTCCACGTGCCGCTTTCCCTCCATAAAAACACCTGCAAATCCCCACCCTGAACAAAATATCACCCAGAAACTCAAACCAACCAAATTTCCAAAATTCTCTCAAAGATGGGCTGCTCCGCCTCCAAACGCAACCAAGCCATCGTGGACATCTACCGTCCGCCACCAACAAGCTTTGCCGTCTTCGATATCAACGCCATAGATGAACCATGGGTAAAGGTGGAGCAAGCCCAGCAGGAGAATCAGGAGAAGAAGCCAACGCACGTGCCGGCTGTGATTCTTGAGAAGCTCAACACTTTCGAAACTGATGCTCCTTACTCCTGGGACGAGGTTAGCAAAGCCCTGGAAAATCTCAAGCCTACCCTTAACAACAATAACAAGAAACTCCCAGCTCCTACGTCGCCTCCAAAACCAGCAAAACAAGTTAACAAGCAACAGCCACGTAAGTGCTTAACTTTCCATACCCTAGAAGAGTTGGACGCTAAGCTGTCTTCAAAACCTGCTGCAAACGAGTTAAGAAAAACGGAGTCAATGGGAAAGGAGACGGGAACCAAAACCAAAACCAAAACCACCGAGTTAAACAACCCGGAGCCTTCAAAACCTGCTGCAAACGAGTTAAGAAAAACGGAGTCAATGAGAAAGGAGACGGGAACCAAAACCAAAACCACCGAGTTAAACAACCCGGAGCCGCCAGTTCCAGACTCAACAGGGTTCAAGTCAGTAAAAGAGAACATATTCATATTAAGGGACAGACAAGAGAGGGAAAAAGAGGGAAGGATGGGGAATTACGATAAATTAATGAGCAAACGAGACCCGTTGAGCCAGTTCCCAGAGATGTGCCCACCAGGCGGTGCCGACTCGGTGGTCATCTACACGACGTCGTTGAGAGGGGTTCGGCGTACGTTCGAGGATTGCACCAAGGTCCGAGAGATATTCGAAATCCAACGCGTGGTGTTCGACGAGAGAGACGTGTCGCTGCATGGGGAGTTCCTGAACGAGTTAAGGAGCATCCTAGGGAAAGAGGCGAGCGTGCCGAGGGTGTTCGTGAAGGGACGATACGTGGGGGGAGTGGAGGAAGTGAGCGAGTTGGACGAGTCGGGGAAACTGGGGAAGATACTGAACAAGGCACGTGTGGAGAAAGGGGTGGGAAGGCAAGCGTGTGGAGGGTGCGGGGGAGCGAGGTTTGTGCCATGTTTGGAGTGTGGAGGAAGCTGTAAAGTGGTGGTGAGTGGCGACAAGAGAGAGAGGTGCGGCAAGTGTAATGAAAACGGGTTGGTTCACTGTCCAGCTTGTGTTTAGTGGTTCCCATTTGTAGCAAAGGAATGAAAGTTAGGTGTCCTTTTTTTGTAACTTTGTGTTAATAGTTTGTGGATTATGTGAGAAGCCCTTTAAAATTGAAAGACAAGTGGGAAAAGCAAAGGATGGAATTTCAATTGTTTAGCTTTTGTATGCAATATATAGTAATGAATAGTTTTGAGGTTATGATGTGTGGTCATAATTTTTCTTTTTTTTAATGGAAGGTGCAGCATATGTCTTAGGGTTTTATAGTTGTGAGTTTGGCCTAACTGTACGAAAGAGCTTAAGGGTAGAAATTAATAGAAATGTGAAAAAAGGAAAATTACAAGAAGGGCCCAACCGGGTTCGAACCGGTGACCTCTTGATCTGCAGTCAAATGCTCTACCACTGAGCTATGGACCCTTTGATGGGCAGGCAGGGAACATTTTATCTACTAGACAAGGCAGTACTATCTATTTATGAATTTATTTTAAAAAAAGAAGATTCGAATACAAGCGCTTTAAATCATACACTAATTAATAAATTAAATACTCAAATATATAATATAAAATTTTTTAAAGTATTTAGTAGTATAACAAGAAAATATCATAACAAATAATGAGACATAAAATTAATATATGAAAAATAGAAAATTTCAAAAGAGATTTTTAACATAAAATAGATTTTTCAAAAATAGACAAAATTTCAAAAAAATATATATATGAAAAATAGATTTTTAACAAAAAAAAAAAAGAGTGCTTTTGCTCTCTTGTTCGAGCATAATAAATTAAGAGATATGTCAATAATATAAGAAAGTGAAGTTAAAAATTTCAAAATTATAATTTGATAAAATATATATACGTGTGAGTATGTCACTCTAATATATTTTAAAATAACAGTTGTTTTTAATGAAAGTGAAAAAGAAGTTCCCAAATTTTATAAAAAAAAGGAATTTATATTTAATATGCTGTCACCTCTTTAAAAAGTAAGTTAAAAATAGATGTAAACCTTTAAAAATAAATATGGATAATTTTATTATTTAGTTAGAAAAAATAAGTAATTTTTTATTGTTATTCTCTATCTCTTTTACCTATCCTCCAAATAAAAAAAAAAAACACTTAAAAAAGAAGAAGAGAATTACCTAGTTTTAACAGTAACTCAATTGCTAGAGCATCCAATGACGTCCATAAAGCTTCACTTCTGACCCACTCCGCATGAAATAATCAAAACATTGAACAAAAGAAAGTCTGTTCAAAGAGGACGACTTTAGGATAGTCCACATCACTATCCTCTCCAACGATAAATTTGGCATAGAAGTATTACTGTCCTTAATTGAAAGGGTCATCTACTAGTTGCAGTAGGTAAAATTTTTGTTGAGAAAGATAGGCCAACTTCCAGGCCTTTGTATTTTTCCGAGTTCTACCTTCTAATCTTCTATTCTATTGATGGCCTAACCACCCCCTTAGCTTATAAGTATTTTATCCTATTGGGCGGTGAGACAAGTTTTTTATTGGTATTCTTTAATTCTAAACAATCCCCATTCCCCCTCCACTCACCTGCTCAGCGTCTTTGACTGCACAAAAAGCTGTACAGAAAGCTACTCACTTTCGTGGGCCAACAGAAAGTGGAGCAGGCTCAGACCAAATCATGTGAACTAGCGGTACATAAAATTCAATCTTCATGTACTTTATTCCATGGAGGTTTTGACATCCAGCTTAGCAATCCTGCACCTGCCAGTGGGATTTATTAGCTTGTTATTTTAGGCAAACCAGTCTCGTGACTCCGGGATTAAGCTTCTTCTGTATATGGCTGTTATCCGCCAAAAGCTCGGGCAGTCAAGCTTAAAGTCATTCAAACCATATCATTCATTCCTGACTTCTTATGCCAGATGAGAACTTAAGAACGATTGTACTCACTGCCCAAACAGGCAAATGGGGTAAAGAAAATGTAATTCATGGCACCAGACTGCAAACATAACTCAAATTATATCTAACACCACAAATAAAGTTGATGTTTATCATTAGTTTTAGGTATTATTTATGTATATGCCAAACCGCATAACAGAAAAAAGGGTAACAACAGGTTCGTAGCAGCCTGTGAACAAAAAGTTTTACATCTCACAGACTCTGTATCCATGCATTCAAATCAACCTCCCTATCAATACTGTCTTAAATTCCCAATTCCCAATATACCATATGTCTATTTCTCTAGTTATTCTTCAACTCTTTTCTTCCATCATCCTGTGTATTTGTATCTGTATGCGTTTATATGAAGCTGCTCAAAGCATTTTGTTCATAAAATATATCCAAGAGGGAGAGCGCCTGCAAAATTTAATTAACAGGAGAATGATCAGAATACAAGACCGAGTAGTCTAAGGCTGGAACATTTGCTGGTTATCATCATAACATGTTTGTCGTGTTATATTTTACCTCTGGCACGTTCAGTTCAAGGCGGAACTTTGGACCATCATAGTGGTGGAGAATTGGCCTGAAGGAGTCCTCTTCAAGTGGCTCACAGATTTTCCTTGTCATAACCTTAACCTGCAGAGGAACAAAAAGTAAATTCATTGACCAATTGCTCTAAAGAATTAGTCTTGCATTTTTCTTTTTATTTTTTGCTTGAAAAGATACCGAAAACTTCATATTTCTTGCATATAACTAACAAACAAATCTTTTGAAAATACCTGAGCAGGGAATCGTGATTCGCCAGGGCATTTCTTGTCCTCCCAGGCTGTTGGATCAATGTTTGTTCCTCCAAAACTTGCAGCCTAAAAGAGGATCATTAAAACGTTAGTAGAGGCGTAATCCATGTTAAGCAAAGTTCAGAAACAGTGACAGGCTAACCACTGACCAGACCTTAACCCCTTCTAAACGGAGCTCTATAAAGCTACCAGCCACCCTAGACCCTAAAGTGAAAGTTGCATAGCAACCGTCTTGTGAAATTAACGTGTGCCATGGTGAAATTCAATAATGGTAAAAGTCCTTAAACGTCTAAAATGAAGTCATATTTAGTACCAAGCACGACCAAAAAAAAATTAACTAGAAAATTATCAAGCAGTTAACAAGGGAAATAGGAGAAAATAGAAGTACAAACCTCAAATACTCCATGGAGTTGGTGGGTGGAGTAGTTGTAGAGGAAAAGAGGCAGCCCCGGAGTTATCGCCCGGACTGAATCTCGGTAACGTGGAGGCAAACCTACAGTTAACGAATAGGAACAATTAAGGAATATAAATCAACATAAATAGCATATTAGATTTTTCCACAAATAATTACTTAACCCAATTGAGAATTGTTTGGTTAATTTCATTGATCTACTTTCTACTACAAAGCAGAGAATTTTTCTTTAAAAAAAATTACTACCATTAATGTAAAGGAAGAGAGAGAACACCAAAGACATACCAAAGAGCTGTCTCCTGAGATTCTCCTGCATGGTATCGTTGTTGCAAACAAAGATGTAGCCTCCAACAGTTTCATTCCGAGGCAAAGACTCAGATGGTGGCAGTGTCTTGAACCTCTTGTCAGCAGCACTCTTCCCATCCTTATTATCACCGTTATTGTTGTTATTATTGTCGCTGTTATTGTTATTGTTCTTCTTGTTACTGTTCTTCTTCCCAATTTTGCTTCCATGATCATCCTCTCCTTTATTCTTGTTCCCCTTCAAGTTAAGATTGAAATTATTGTTATTTCCCGGCTTTGAATAAATCCCTTTGTTGAACCCTCCGTTGATTCCAACATTATTCTGAGACCCCATCAGACCAATTGGACCGAACCCGATGTTGTTGCTACTAGCTCCAATTTTCCATCCATCATTGTTGAAGGAATTGAAATCAGAGACCTTCGGCTTCAAGTTGTTAACAGAATTCACTTCACCACCGACTCTGATATCAAAATTCCTCCTTTCATCAGGCCTCTTTGAAACATAACTGTTGCTCCATATTGAATCGTTGAGCGAAAGATTAGCCAAGTTCGAATTTTGGACCCTAAGTTGATCACTGAATTGCCAAAACGATTGCTGGTTGTTCTCCATCCTCAAATTCAATTCCCTTTCCAAACCTTCAAAAAAAAAACAGAAACTGGAATCTGGGTATTAAAGATGAGTTAATAAATATATAGAGTTCAATCTATATATATATATAACGAGTGGTACAGGAATCTAAGATTGTTTAGAACAAGGGAGGCAAAAACAGACGAAGTGAAAAGCACAAGAAAATGTTTTTGATGAGAGAGAGAAAAGTAGATGCAGAGGGGAGTGTTAAAGAAGGGAGATTATATTAAGGGGAATGAGAAATTTCGTGGAAACCGAGCTGGGGGAGACTAAGGGGGAAGATTAAAGATTGCGTGTGAACTTGTCAAAGTTGAAAGCAAAGTTACGAAGGACAGAAAAATAGACTACTAAATTTCTTAAATTTATCTCTATTTTTTAATTTTTTCCAATATGATGACAAAATTTCTTCCTAATCTTTTTGCCTTCGTCAAAACTGTTGAGTTCAGAGTTGAGCGAACAAAGAGTGATGAAGACAGAAAAACGCGGTTTGACGTGGCGGAAGAGGAGAGGACGGACTGAGGAGGGGAAAAAAGGGGTTCTAGAAGGTCTTAAGGGGATTCTCTCATGGTGGCCCTTTTTTTTTTGGCGTTCACATTTGAATTGAGATTTGTCTTTGCTTCGGTGTTAAGGCTTGAAAAAGGCCATTTTTCATTCGACAGACGGACGCGTTGATTTTTTTTATTGGGGTTAACTCAAACGTGTGTCGACAGTTCCTACACGTGAGATAGGTTTGTGGGCCTGCCTATTTCGAGATAAATTGATTTCCAACTTTGCATTTATCATAAAGATTTTTTTTTATTTTCTTTTTCTCACTTTAAAGCATCCGATGCTTTTACCGACAGCCAAGTAATTGTTTTGGTAGTACTAGGAACGTGCTAGGGTTAGTTCAAGAATGATGGATTAATTGACTATCAATAAAAAATGTGTTTGATTTTATACTTGTGAATAAAGTTTTTTTTACTTGATAGTTGATATACACACTTTTAGATTAAAAATATAAACTCATAATAAGTAATATAAAAAAATTTAATCAATTCTTTATTAATATGAGACTCTTTATGTAAAATATCAAAATTAAAATAATTTTTGAATCAAAGTGGGTTTTTTTTTAACTAACATATCACATATCTCACATTAATAAAAGATAAAATTGGCTCTTCATCTATGCTAGTATATTAAGTTAGTCTCTGTTGAGTTAAGAGACCAAAATTGGCTAATTAGCCTGGAAATTAAACAAGTAATTAAAGATAAAAAAAAACTAAGGATATTTCGAATTTTCAATGTTTCATATTTGAAAGGAGGTAGAGATTTTATCTATAAAAGAGATTAGGATAAGAGTTTTATGTCAAGTCGGTTTTGGGGGCCCAACCTCCAATGAAGCGATGGTCCAACAGAATGGGTCGCGGGAAGGACTCCGCAACTTCATCCACGATTCAAAAGCACTACTCCGTCTAGAACGGATCTGGTGGTCAAGCACTCCACCTCAAACTATTTATCTTTTTTATTTATTTATATTTTATTATTTTTAATTAAAAGTAGCCTTAGAAAGATCCAAATGTGAAAGCGTCATGACAACCAAGTGGCAGTTCCCTTCTTCTAACGCAATTTTGTTGGCAAGTGTAAATTGATTTACCTCTCTTACTAAGGAATGGGTAAGAATAGAAAAGTTACACACCACAAAAAACATGAGTTTTCCCACTGTTAATCATAACAGGGTAGTAAAAAATGTATAGGGTTATACTCTCTATGTATGGAAAAAGCAATTTTATTTAATGGGAGGTTAAAATAAAAAATTCAATCAAGACATCTCATCTTACCCCATCTTTTTCAATCATAAAAAAAAAGAAAACTAAAATGAAATTCATCCTCCTAAGGTTTATTAATCCTGACATCTCATTTTATTTAGTATGTGCATCCAGCGAATAAAATAATGTGGCATAACATAAACCATTTGGTCCCATATATGATTTAATTATACTTAAATACATTTTGACATGATATTTAAAAAAAAAATTCCTAAATTATAATTTAAAACAATTTAAATAATTTTTATTATTTTATTACAATCAAATTTTAAATCACTTTTATGACTAATAATTGATTAATTATCATTAATCAATTCAAAACATTTATCATTTTTATTCTTACGTGATGTTAACATAGAAGAAAAAAATATCATATAGTTATGTCATCACATCTTATTAACATATCACGTTATTAATTTTTATGATATATCAATATGTTATGTCAATATCATATGACATATAATGACAAGAAGTATTTTAATCAATAATAATTTATCAATTATTAATTATAAAGACTTATTTAATTTAAAAATAAAAATATATAAAAATTTAATAAAATATAAATAAAAATATTTAAATATTTTTAAATAATTTAAAAATTATTTTTAAATGTTATACTATATATAATTGGATGAAACTACAAATTATAAAGAGGATGAGGGTTGTAAACAGACGAGGGAAGCCCTACCTACACCCACCACAGCATTTTGCCCAAGACTCCAAGTGTACATAATAAGCCATTTTGGTTCATTTTACTACTCCAAGTGGCATCTAGAAATGAGTCGAGCTTGTGGGGGACTCCAGACAAGAAGTACTAAGAAAATTAGGCAGGAAAAATAGTTAGATATTTCCATATGCATTGAAACAGTAATATCCCGTCATCTATACACGACCATTACCACGTACCATCCGAGCACGAAATAGCCAAGGGGGTGTAGACTCTAGACAGGTCAGTTGCATCTGCATGCGCCACCAGGCTCAAAGACGGACTGCAATTTATGAAAAATACGACCAAAAACAATTTATTTATGGACAGGCTTGGGCCAACTTTTTAAAGACCGGGCTCCAAATGAGACTCGGCCCAAACTTGTCCTAATTCGACCCATGAACACGTCCTAGCACGAACGAGGCTCATAACAGGTTAACCAGGCGATTCGTGTCTGATGCTAATGCTGCAGCCATATAACACACACACCAAAAGGCAAATCTAAGAGGAAAGCTGAAAAAGTAGTAAATAAAGCAACCGAAGCGACGGTTGGGATTGATAAGCAAGGCCATATGAATTGTTTCGGGTAGTTAAGCGGCTAAAACATAATGAACATAATAATTGTTTTCTTTTTGGTCACATCGCCAAGTTATTTGTTTCTTGCATAGACTAAGCCTGGTGGCGGATTCTACAAACCATTGACAGCTTTTGACAAAGCATAACCAAGCTGTTTCTTTGCTTTAACTCTTTTCTCCTTTCACTGAGAACCCAAAGTCCTCTCTCAATCTCTTCACCCTTTCTTTTTTCTTTTTAATTTATTTTTCTAGCTCATATTTCCATCAAATCACACCACTTGTGACTAAGAGAGTTAAGAGAGCGTAACAGAAAAGAGAGAGGGTAAGAGATATGGCAGGCATTGCAACTGCTGCTTGTCCTTCAGGTTTGCTGTTTAGAAACAGAGAAGTAGGAAGCAATAATGGAGCTTCTCTGGCTCAGTACAACGGGCTTAGAGCTGTGGAGAGCGTGCAATTAGCTTTAACTTGCACTAAACCCAACAGGTTCATTTCTAGTTCAGGTATTTGGCCTTTGGTTATTGAGTTCTATGTGTTTCTTGATAACAAAGTCACGGGATCATGGGACAATATTAGTAGTTTAAGTTGATAAATATCATAATCCCAGATTGAGTTGTTCAATGGATCATATGTCATATATATATATAAAAGGCTTGAAATGCTGCTGTCTGCTAATATTGATTTGGAATGGTTTCCTTTTTTGTTTTAAATTCTGAGTAGTACATCTCCATTCCCTTTCTCAGGGCACCAAAATAAGATAATCCTTTTATTTAGGATCTTGTTATCCAGTGGTTTTGTACCTGTCATTTTCTTGCAATATGTCAATCCAGGGAAATCGAGTTCTCAAGTCTATAATGCCTGGTAAAAGATTGGTAAGTACACCCAAAATGACTGTCCTTGAAAGGACCACCCCTGCCAAACACTCACGAAACTGGAGTTGTCTTATATATATAAACATGGAATCTTCTTATAGCAAGGGTGACACCTTGCATTCCCTTCTCTGATTCTTGGCTCTCCGGAGTCGGGAATTGAGGTAGTCAAAAAGCTTGTTGGGTATAAAATAAAATGCATGCGAACATCAACATGTTTCTCGTAGCAATCAATACTAGATATTTGTGGTACATTCATACGTCTATACATTCTTGTTTACTTCTCTCTTGGTTATTTTGTGGCATAAATATTGAGTAAAAACTGAAGATTTTTGGCAGTTTTAACTCTCCTTTTAAATCATAGAAATTGGGTGCTAATTGAGTTTACTTTCCTTCAGCTCCAAAAGGCAGAACAATCAGGGCTGTGGCGTCGCCAACAGTCTCAGCTCCCAAAAGAGAAAAAGATCCCAAAAAACGAATAGTTATAACAGGAATGGGGCTTGTCTCGGTTTTTGGCAGTGATATTGATAACTTCTATAACAAACTTCTTGAGGGAGAGAGTGGTATATCCGAAATTGATAGGTTTGATGCTTCGACTTATTCTGTTCGGTTTGGGGGTCAAATTCGTGATTTTTCTTCCAAAGGCTACATTGATGGGAAGAGTGATCGCCGTCTTGACGATTGCTGGAGGTACTGCTTAGTTGCTGGAAAAAGGGCCCTCGAGGATGCCAACCTTGGTTCTCAAGTCCTTGAGAAAGTAAGTGTTCATTTGCTGTATGTTACTGGTATGCAAAATGTTGCTATGTGGTTTTAGATTAGACAACAAGTCATAGAACCACTCTGTTCTTATGCATTACAGATGGACAGAACTAGAGTTGGGGTGCTGGTGGGTACAGGCATGGGAGGCCTGACAGTTTTCAGCAATGGAGTGGAAGCTCTTATTCAAAAAGGATACAAGAAGATCACTCCGTTTTTTATCCCTTATTCTATCACCAACATGGGATCCGCATTATTGGCTATAGACACTGGCCTAATGGGACCTAATTATTCCATTTCAACTGCTTGTGCAACTGCAAATTACTGCTTTTACGCAGCTGCAAATCACATCCGAAGAGGCGAAGCTGACATCATGGTTGCTGGTGGGACTGAGGCCGCTATCATTCCAACTGGGATTGGTGGGTTTATAGCTTGTCGGGCATTATCTCAGAGAAATAATGAACCCAAGAAGGCTTCAAGACCCTGGGACAAAGATCGTGATGGTTTTGTTATGGGAGAAGGCTCTGGTGTACTGGTAATAATAAGTTAACAACATTACTTCTGCGTTTTGAATTTAGTTGTAGCTACTTTTTATCGCTTGCACTTGTGAATTAGCAGATTTTATCATAGTTATACCTTGCATACAGATTATGGAGAGCTTGGAGCATGCTATGAAAAGAGGAGCTAACATTATTGCAGAATACTTGGGAGGTGCTGTAACTTGCGATGCTCATCATATGACCGACCCACGTTCTGATGGTCTTGGAGTTTCATCTTGCATAACCAAAAGTTTAGATGACGCTGGAGTTTCCCCTGAAGAGGCAAGAGCTCTCATTCAACTAGTCTTGACAGTTGACAATTGACAATGAGGAAACCTGAACAAATTTCTAATATAACCATGGTAAAACCGTTGATCTACAGGTGAACTATGTTAATGCTCATGCAACATCAACGCTGGCGGGAGATTTGGCTGAGGTTAATGCAATCAAAAAGGTCTTTAAGGACACTTCTGAGATAAAGATGAATGGGACAAAGGTAAGATAAACATATTCATCCTTCTTTCTTTTTTCTTTTAAATCCATGGAATATGGACTATGATTCACATGCACAAAGAATCAAATTACTGACATTTCACGTATAACAATATCTGATTAGTCAAGATCAAAATTTTTAAAGAGAACTCATTTACCTGGTCACATGGCAACAGAACCCTTGAGGCTAGCTGCTGACGAATTTGTTCTGTTTCTCCTCCCAGTCAATGATTGGACATGGCCTTGGAGCTGCTGGTGGATTGGAAGCCATAGCAACCATAAAAGCAATCACAACCGGCTGGCTGCATCCTACGATTAATCAAGACGTATACACCACAACCCTTGTTTCTATATACATAATATATATATTCATACTCCACTTAACTCTGTCAAATTGGACATTTTATTTTGCTTATACTTTTAATGTTAGCTTACAAAAAAAGTGAATCTAGTTTGACACAAAAATATATATTCCTTTATTTAATCCAAGGGTTTGTAAATGATTTCATGTTCTTGTGCCATTTCTTCTATGTAGAACTTGGAGCCTGATGTAACCATTGATACGGTTCCCAACGTGAAGAAACAGCATAAAGTCAATGTTGGTATGTATTTTAATTCTCCAACTCTAAAAGAAAAAATGTATGTTAGTGCAAAAAGGAAGAGGCCAGTGTTTTCAGATTACTAGCCATGAAATAAACATTTGGTATGCCATTGTAGTACTAATTGAAACAAATTTTCTTTATCGATTTCTCTGCAGCTATTTCTAATTCATTTGGCTTTGGTGGACACAACTCTGTGGTGGTTTTTGCTCCCTTCAAACCATAAAGGAACTTAGTTTTTTTTTTTTTGTTTCAACTCTCCCTTCCCTTTAAATATCATTGATTTTCGGATACTTGAACTTCCTTCCACAAGATTAGGTGAGGATCAGAAACATTTTCTGAGAGGAACTTGAAGATATTGCAGGCCGTTTGATGTTAATCTTGTAACTGCAGTCCACGATAATGGATTCTGTACTTTTTTGCATGAATAAAATATGCAACTACATGTTGATGGACTCATTCCTATGCTGCTTAGACTAAAGTTGTATTTAAAATTTCTGTTTTGCGTTTTAAATATGAAGCAATTGACTGAAATCTTTTGTATTCTTTCAGGAAAAGATACTATTTAATTCGAATAATCATCTGCCTTAGCATATATTTTGACTGAATCCAGTTAATTGCTGCAGCGTGCCAGTAAATTCATGATTATATCACAGATTTGCTAAGCCCTTTGATCCAATCAGTTCATTTTAAGGGGATTTCCTGGAAGGTTTCTGAGATTGTGGTCACTTTTCCATTTTTCTTCCATAAAATTTCTAACTCTTTAGCCTTGTTCCACCAGGATCTTTCACAGCTTCATGACCCACCTGCCACTTTAATTCTGAAGCTTCTGCTGTTGCCTTTAATCATGACTTTGATCATGTCAAATAAGAGAAACCTCAAAGCATTCTTTTCTACAATAAGTTATAACCAGAGATAAGTATAAGATTCATATAATCTATGACCTAATTACCTTTGACACATTAATCTCTGCAACTTGTTGAAGACAATTAGACAAAGATTCTTGGTTTGGAAAACTCTCCTATGAAAATAATCTTGGCTTGAATGAAGTTGATCCCCAACAAGTTTCTATTTGTTGATAGTACGAATATTAGGTTATGGCAATATTGTTTTTAAGCCGACATTAAAGCTAATGAAGTCCACTTGCTTGGTGGTGATAACTGTTGAGGCTCATGAGTCCGATGATGCACATGGGCAAGTTGATGTTGACAAAGAGAACTTAGCTGCTCTATTGTCCCTTCATCCTCCATTATGTTTTGTTATAAACTATTATTAAATGAAGACTAGATTAGACCATCATTAGGCTAACTGCTCCCTACTTTTAATCCTTTTTCTCATGTTAGAAGCCCACATTTGTTAGGGTTGTAGCCCAGGGTATCATGACCTTGAGTACATTACTTTATGGTGCTTTTTCCTATAAATATTTAATTATGGGAATATGCCTCTCAATGATACTTATCTCCGACTTGGTTTACTTCAACGATTCTTTGCACTGTGCAGTGATGTATTCTCTTCAAACTTTTAAAGATTCAATAACCTTTCATGGCAGCATTTCCATTTTGCAAGCAATACAACTGATCGAAACCCCAAATTTTCTTTATCTGAAAACTCTTATCAGCCGGTAATTACAGACTTTTATACTCTTATGTCAGGGTTTTGAAGTGTTCAATTTCCACATATTTTTTATTACAAGGGCATGTGGACAGGCTCGTTTGGCAAGCATTCGGGAACAGTTAGAAGAGATAATCTTATATAGGCGGTGTAGGCTCATAAACATATATTAAAATCCAGGTTTGCGACTGCCCTTTGGCAATCTGCTGCCATATAAGCCAAAATGGAAATGCATTCAAACGCCATGAAAAGACACTGGTAGAGGACCCTCATGAGTTGCATATACTTTGCAGTGATCAGGGCACCAACAGGAAGAATTGAATGTGATTTGATTTAGCAGTAATTATGACTTGATGTCTTCCCTTAATCTGTAATAAATCTTTCTTCTTTTCTGCTAATAATCTTTTCCAAGGAATCATCAGTTAAACAATCTGTGCTGAATGTGTTTAGGCTTTCCTAAATGTATTGTCAGCAGTTGCATGATTAGTCACATAATCAAGCATCTTGTTATGTCATCCTTTCTCCAATTTGACCAAATGAACAAACACACAATTAAGCAGCAATTAAAACTATTCGATGTTGGATTAGTATAATCTTCATATTGTTGTTAGGTAAGCTAACAGCTTAACATCAAGCTTGACATATATATCATCCTATACGCTTTCTACGTACTTTCTACGTACCTAACTACTTCAAATGTACGAAGAAAACTAAAGTTGAGTATTATACATTAAATAATGTAGATTACTCAAATGTTTTATCACAAACTTTGAAACCAAAGGAAGAAGCATCTTCTTGCATATGCCACAAGACTTATCCCCAAATGTTATAGTGTAACAGTCCCACAGTTGGATTCCTTCTTGACCCAATTTGAAGCACTAAAGTGAGTAGCCAATAGGGTTTCAAGTTTTGGGGCAATGAGGAAAAAGAAAATGAAAATTGAAATACCAATGAAAGGGTAGTAACATGGAATTTGACTTTTGATTTAGTGGTAACCGGTAAGCTATTGAGTTTGACCAATCTTTGGGGGTTTAAATGACTTGCTGAGTAATATTATAATTGAAAAAAAAAACTGTTAATTATGAAGGGGATCCTCTCTTATTTTCAAGATTTTTGCTTTATCTTTTGCCATGGGATTGCTTGGTTAAGGAATAATAATTTCTTGTTTGCTATATATATTCCAACAACCCTGGTGTGCACGCGCACCCAATAATATGTTACCATATGTCTTGAAAGAGTCATTATTAATAATTAATTGGGATTATTGAAGAAGAAACAAAGTCCTTCAAATTGGCTTTAGCTTGGTTGGTTGGTTGGCACAAGAGAAAAAAACACTATGTAATTAATTAATTAATTAAAATCAAAATTACCTATTTTTGTGTAAGGACAAAAATCATGAGACAGAACTCAGGGCCCAGGTTTACGTGTCTCGAGTTCAATGGCAAGTTCCACACAGGATTTTGTGTCCTTTGTCCTAAAATGGGGACAAAAGTGATCAAAGTATTAGAAGAAAAAACATGAGGATTTCCAGTAAAATTCAAGATTTTTGGACAAGAAAGAATTGAGAAATTCACATCCATAGGATAAAAGATATATCTGATCCAACGGTTGGGAAACCCTTAATCAAGTCAAAGAAAAAGTCAATACCTGTCTAATCGGGGGGGGGGGGGGACCAAATTCCCACTCAGCTTCTCCATCCCCTCCTCACAAACTGTTTTAAAAAAATATTAGATTAAATTAAATTAATTATGTTTACATGGAAACATATACTGGTTTAGGCTCCACTCAAAGGGGTTTAAAAAAAAAAACCATTTTCTTAACCCCTCCATGATTGTCTTCACATGGATTCCAATCCAAAGTGCCTCATTCTGTAGTTATTTTTAAGGTATTCCACCTTAAATAAACTAAACCCTAAGTTCCATCTCTTTTTTGGTATTAATTCTGTAGGTCTAGGGTTCCCCCCACATTCACCTATGCTCTATTTCCTAGGTGGGTACCAAAGGTGTGGTCAGTAGGCGAGGGGAGGCGAGGGGAATGAGAGGCCAGTAGGAGTCCATCTTTACAAAAATTTTCAAATTTTATAATATATTTTTAATTTTTTTAAAAAATATATATAATTTTTTATAATTTTTTATTTAATGAAATATCTCATAATAATTATTCAATAATTAATTTTAATAAATTTTAAAATTAAAGTAAATTTCTTACAATAAAATTATTCTTCAAGTCCCACTACTCCAATATCCACAACCAACTCATCTCTTGTTCATCCTTAAATACCAGATCTTAGCTTCGCCACTAGGTGTGCCTGCAACTTTCATAATCTTATGGGGGCTTTCCTTTAATTTAATTTTATTTTATTTTTATTTAAAAGGGTGGGGTTTGTAGATTTGTGGGGGTGAGATGTGACCAAAAATAAAAACAAAACAGGGTGACGTTATGATATTTTGATCTTTTCTGGAGTGGCTTAATAATTGAATTATATATCCTCGATTTCTCACCAGTTTGAAAGGGTTAAAGTTAAAAAGCTTTGAATTCAAAAGAAGGAAGAGGAAGAAATTGGCATGATCTAAGCAAATTGAAACTTGTTTATAATTGGAGGTTGTGCATCTTTAAGGGTGACCAAGGAACAATGGTGAAATTGGTCTCCACATGGGGGTGGGGGACAGAAAAATGAATTAACCCCCCAGCAATCAGACTTCTCTCTCTCTCTCTCCAAAATAGAGGCATACAAAGCCCCACTCTCTCTCTCTCTCTCTCTGAACAGTCAGCACATATAATTGCTGCGCAAATAATGATAAAGAATGACTATTGCTGTCTTTACTCTTGTTGTGCTGTCGACGTGGTAAAAGGGGGCATCCCCTATTTGAGGGCATGGTGGGGGAATCCGCGGCATGTTCCCCCTTCAACATTGCGGCTGAGATCACAAGGAGCCTCCTCATCACCTCTTTGATTCCTCACACTGCCGGCTGCTGCAGCAGCCCCCTTGACAACAGAAAATTATTTATTTATTTTACTAGTCCCGAGTGTATAACTCAATCATTATTGCATGTATTTCTCATTCAAAAGGAAAATTAATATCAATTGTTAGAATTAAATCTGATAATGAATCAAACTACAAAATATATTAGAATGCATGTGATTGGTAAGGGCATGATCATCATTCACTTATCATACTCATTAGTTTAAGGCCACTTATCATACTCTTTATCATCACATTCCATCTAATGAAACAAATAAAGACATCTATGTGGGGAAATGGGTTCTGCGTGCACTAAACCATCCAACACGTACTTTCTCATTGTCGTAATCCTCCATTACAATTTCTTAATACAAACTCTTCCAATCCAGCAGAAGATCGAGAACAAGAAAAAAGCATTTTTCAGCAAGATATCATCAGAATATCATCACTTCGAATATCAACTCTTCGAAAAGAGAAAGGGTCACAAAACTTATCTTACACGTACATATATATATTTTTATTATTTATAATTTAATATAAAGCGGTAAATTAATATTATAATATGACAGGTGTCAACCAATAAAGTTAAGTAAAATAAATCTGGGTTTGACACACAATTATACGCAGTGTACAGGCAAACATACACAAACCCTAATGGTGATTGGTTTGTCTTCATCTCTCGTCCATGTTCTCTTTTAAAAAACAACAAAGGCTTAACCCCTAGACTAGCATGCTTATCCACACCACTAAAGGTAACTATTTAACTAATGATGCTGACATGGATTCGATCAACCCGGATTAAATTTACTTAAGTTTAAATTAATGTCTTGAATTTGGATTTAGACCAATTTTTGTGACATGTCTATTTTTTTTTTCATTTAGTTAGAAATGAAGCTAAAAGTGTTAAGAATACAGAATCTATTTAAAATTTGAATTCAAGCCAAATAATTTGTTAATTTTACAAAGGTCAAAATAGTTAATATGACAAATCATATTTTGTACATTCCCTGCTATTATTAGAATTTAGTTGATTCTTGCATTTGGTTGCTGAATTGGCACCGGCAGCCTATAGTTGGCCACCAGCAATGAAACATTTAGCACTAGCATTATGATTGTAGGGGGGTCATAATAAATTGTTTACTAGTATAAGATTATCATTTTTAATAAAGCTTTGGTTTTAACTAATTAATTAATTAATTATTAATCAAGAAGAAAAAAGAGCACATAAGATGGCTAGTGTGGAAGGCATCTCAAAAAATACGTATTAGATTTTTTCCACATAGGGGACAAACTGTTGCTTATTGTGCCTGTATATACAAAAGAAGCAAAAGCAGGAATAGGTTCCTGTTAATTAATTTAAACTAAAGTTACTGTTAAACAAATCAACGTCCTTTTTTCTTCTTCGTCTTCTTCCTTCCAGGAAAGAGAGGTTAAGCAGCCTATTCTGACGTATGGGCCATTGATTTTTAGGTACGGATTCCTCTGCCCTGCCCTACTTGCTACTCTCCCAAGACTTCTCTGAAGTGTGATGCACAAAAAATTACAGTACTCGACGTAATGTGATTTTTATAATATCGATTTAGAAAAAGATTTGGATTTTATTATTTAGATAAAAAATTATTTATCAAATAATGAAATAAATATTTAGATGTATAAAATAAGTTGATTTTTCTTTTAATTAGAGAAGATAATTTAAATTTTATTTTTTAAATAAAAAATTATTTACCAAATAATGAATTAAGTCATGGAAGATTCAAACTTTTTGAATAAAATCAAAGATAGTAGAAGATATAAGATTAGAAGATTGACTGAGGTCAAATATTCAAATTTGTTTTACTTTGAATGAAATCTCGACGACTCCAAGTGGTCACATTGCTTTGCTTTCTAGTTTCTGGTAGTACTCGCTAAGAGGAAAAAAAATAGTGAAAAAAACATGACGAATTGATTAATAAAACTCAAAACGACAACGTTAGTGGAACAGTACACCTGGACAGGGGACCCCACGGAAATCCAACCAGGTGTGAACTCCAGTTTGGCAACTTGGGTGACGTGTGTTGACGAGGGCCACCGAACCGCTCGCAAATTGTCTGGGAAAGACAGCAGGTTACTAGGATCAAGATCCAACACTTCCCACGTGTTCACGTGGACCCCACATCGCAGTGGCAGAAGCCCGTAATTGTCACCACCTTCCCAGGGCAAATCACGGACCTCCAGTCTTCCTTCCGATACAGAAAAGAGAAATACTATAAAATTTAAGAAAAAGAAAAAAAAAAAGACCCCAAATTCTGCCGGGTTAACTCGAGCCAACCCTGTTGCCTGTTTCGAAGCAGACAACGAAAGAGACGGCAACAAACGGCAGTAACTAACGTCTAAATCACACCTAACGCCTCTCCGTTAACCCCAACCACACGCATCCCAATGCCCAATCATCCGTACGTACAACGCCGTCAAGAAACGGCACTCACCGTTCCCCGTCAAATGGTCCGTGACGTTAACCCCCTGAGGCCATGACCACCCACCCTCCAGTTAAATCCAGAACCAGAGTTAGTCAGTTAGTTAGTTAAATTAGCGTTACACACACGATAAACAATACTTAAGAGAAACCAAACAAAGAGAGAGAGAGAAAGAAAGGGGAGAAAGAATCGGAGTTAAAGAGCAGACAACAAACAAAGTTGCGTAATATAAGACGCGCGCGAAGCGGTTTTAGAGGGATTCTCTGTAACGGCGTTTCCTTTCAGAGAGAGAGAGAGAGAAATTGGAAAGTTTGAACTGAAGCTGTTTTGCGAGGTGAAGGAAGGCGGTTTTGTAACGGTTAAAGCGGTTTTCGGTTACGGTATTTGGATCTCGCGATCGTTACAGTGTGGAAGAAAAAGTGTGTGAAAGTGCAGTTTTCCTGGAATCGAAGAGTCGAGCAGTTAAATCGTGTTAATTAGCTTTGTCAATAATCTAATTATTTGGTACTTATTCTGGTGATTAAGTGTATATAATAAGGTATATTAACTGAAAGATTAGAGAGGTTTGGAGGATTTAATTTCCATTTTGGAGGTTTTTGAAATTTGCGGTTATTGCTGCTGCTGCTGCTAGTTGTTGACTTGTGTGTTATAGAGAGTTCAATGATGGCGAATCGGGGAGGGTCGTTTTCGCAGACAAATAATGTCTCTTCTGAAGGTAAAAAAAAAGCACAAAATTGACCGTTAATTTTAGATTTTCTTCAACTTCTTTTCTCCTTGTTTGCTTTTTCCTGGAATTTTTTTGAAAGTTTCATTTTCTTTTGAGCGATGATAGGAGATGGAGGAGATGATCTGTATATGGAGTTATGGAAGTTGTGTGCGGGTCCACTGGTTGAGGTTCCTCGAGCTAACGAGCGAGTCTATTATTTCCCTCAAGGTCATATGGAACAGGCAAGTTCGTTTTTTTCTTTTTTTCATATTTTTATTTTTCTTATTTGGATCGGATTTTTCTGTTTTTTTTATTTGGAAATTGGTGCCTTTTAGGGAAATGGTTAATTTCTTGGGTTTGTTGATTGAAATATTGCTATTTGTGGTGGGGGGATTGTTTTTAGTTGGAAGCATCGACGAATCAGGAGTTGAATCAGAGGATTCCGTTGTTTAATCTTCCACCGAAGATTCTTTGCCGTGTTGTTCACATTCAGTTGCTTGTAAGTTTCTCTATCTGATTTTTCTTGATTTTTATAGGATATAGTAATTCCTAAATGTGTTTTGATGGTCTGTTTGGTTGCTAAGAAAACGGAGAAGGGAAAAAAAGTGGAGAAATTATTTGGATCCTATTTGTTATTTTTCTTTTTAGTCTTGAAAAGAATGTAAACCTTATTGAACAATTAATTTTTCTTTTTTGAGTATTTCTTTTTTGAGTAACTAGTTTGTTGGCTTGATAAATTGGGGTTCTAGTTAGATGCTAAGTGATGTAAACCAAGTGGACCATTATATTGTGTTGTCAACATGATTGATTTGGGAATAACTTTTATGGACTTATTCTGTTTGTAGGCTGAACAAGAAACAGATGAAGTTTATGCACAAATAACACTGTTGCCTGAAGCAAATGTAAGAACCAATTTTAGATCCTTTCAGATTTGAGCATCTTGTGGTATTGGAACGCAAAAATGTAGTTGTTCTTTTTGTTTCATTTTTTTTTAAAATTCTACTGTTTGAAATCAGTGATTTCCAATTATATTTTTGGCATCTGTAGCAACCCGAGCCAACATCTCCAGATCAATCCCCTCCTGAGTCTCAAAGACCTACTGTGCACTCATTCTGCAAGGTTTTAACTGCCTCTGATACAAGCACCCATGGAGGGTTTTCTGTTCTTCGCAAACATGCCACTGAATGCCTTCCTCCACTGGTATTTATTTTTAGATCATGCTATTTGTTTTAGCCTTTTTGTCTTCTGTCTTAAATCTCCATTTTTTTTATTTCCATTTTTGGATGTCTTTCAGGACATGAACCAGGCAACACCAACCCAGGAATTGGTTGCCAAGGATCTTCATGGTTATGAGTGGCGCTTTAAGCATATTTTCAGAGGTAATAATAAAACCTGATATATTGTGCTGCTCATTTGATGTTAAATCGCTCCTATGATTTTGGTAGATGTGAGTTACTTTAAGCCTTTATGTTTTCATTTTTCATCCATGTAAAATACTCCTCCATAATCCATGGGTAAATTTAATAACATAATTTTCTGTATATGATTAAATGAACAGGCCAACCGAGGAGGCATTTGCTCACAACGGGATGGAGTACATTTGTTACTTCAAAGAGATTAGTCGCTGGTGATTCCTTTGTGTTCTTGAGGTAGATGTTATCTTCTTTCTTTTTCTTTCTCTTGGTTTTTTGTCCACTTTGATGTGTGTGTCTGTAAGCACCCTGCACATTTGCTGGTCCTTTGCTGGTTATGTTCAACTCCCATGTAGCTGATGTGCTATTTGCTTAACACTTGGTTATCTAGAGGAGAAAATGGGGAGCTATGTGTGGGAGTGAGGCGTGTTGCTCGTCAACAGAGCAGCATGCCATCGTCAGTGATTTCAAGTCAGAGCATGCACTTAGGAGTGCTTGCAACTGCATCTCATGCTGTTTCAACGCAAACCCTCTTTGTTGTCTACTATAAGCCAAGGTATGATATTTTACAGATCTGAAAAAAATGAGCTGAAAATGATATTTCTTTACTTATAATTGTCTTGTGTAAAATAACAGGACAAGCCAGTTCATCATTGGGTTGAACAGATATTTAGAGGCTCTTAATAACAAGTTTGCGGTTGGCATGAGATTTAAGATGAGGTTTGAAGGGGAGGATTCTCCTGAGAGAAGGTAGTGGAACTTAACTGCATGATTGCTTTGGATTTGGTGATTGTTTGATTGCTTCTGTAGATACTTACTCAACATACCTTGCTTGATAAGGTTTTCGGGCACAATTGTTGGCGTTGAAGACTTTTCTCCTCACTGGAAAGATTCAAAATGGCGATCATTGAAGGTAAGTTCTTCGTACATGCTCCCTTCAACTTTTATTTAAATGTTTGGTCTGCATATGTATACTCATTGCTTGTCAACAGGTACAATGGGATGAACCTGCCTCAATTCCAAGACCTGACAGGGTTTCACCATGGGAGATAGAACCCTTTGCTGCTCCCATTCCACCAACTCTGGGTCAACCGCTTGCAGCTAAGAACAAAAGGCCTCGTCCACCCACTGAAATTCCTGCTCTAGGTAAAGACATTTTCCTTGTCTGGTTCCTCATCTGTAACACTATTTTTGTTATATCTGACTTACCCACGTTGTTTGAATAATATAGATTTATCTTCAACAGCATCAGCTCCGTGGAATTCTGGAGTGATGCATTCCCATGATCTAACACGGCGTAACGTTACTGCTGAAGCAAAAAGAAACGAAAATCATGTCATGTGGCATCACATGCAGACAGATATGAATAGCAATTGTAGCTCTATCTCAAAGACTCAGAATGAAGGGAGTTGGCTATCTTCTCCGGGCATGAGTGTTTCTCAGCATCTGTTTCCTGATGGAAGAGAGGATAGCAAAAGTGTGTCTGGTTGGCCTGTTCTTTCAGGCTTTTCAAAACCACAACTGAAAAATGAGTCAACCTTTGATCCAATTGAAAAGGTGAAGAAATTTGAGACAGCTTCTAGTTGCCGATTGTTTGGTATTGAGCTGATTAATCACTCTGCAAGCTCAACTCCATTGGAGAGGACACCGACGCAACTTTCTACCATGACTGGTGTTAGCACTGAAGGACATGGCCAAAGTTCCCTGTCACCTGCTGATTCAGACCAGAAATCCGAAATTTCAAAAGATTCTAAAGGGAAGAAGCAGGAACAATTACAGGTATCAGCAAAAGAGATCCAGAGCAGGCAAAGTTGTTCTAGTTCTACTAGAAGTCGTACCAAGGTATTGGCAGTGAAATGTTCATGCAAATGTTAATTCATTCAATTGAAGTATTATTTGCTTCTCTGAAGAATTTCGATTAAACTCTTTTTGGTGGTTTGTATATGCGAACAGGTTCAGATGCAGGGGGTAGCTGTTGGTCGTGCTGTGGACTTGACCATGTTGGAAGGGTATGATCAGCTTATAGATGAATTAGAGGAGATGTTTGATATTAAGGGAGGGCTTCGCCCTCGGAATAAATGGGAGATTGTCTACACTGATGATGAAGGGGATATGATGCTTGTAGGTGATGACCCATGGCTGTAAGTAACCCGATGCTTTTTTTTTTCCCTATTCCTTTTAAAATCTATTCTAGAAATTTAACTTATTGGCTTTGATTTTACATTAATGCAGGGAATTTTGTAACATGGTCAGAAGAATATTTATCTGTTCAAGCCAGGATGTGAAAAAGATGAGTACAGGAAGCAAACTTCCCATGGCTTCTATTGAAGTTGAAGGGACTGTGATAAGCTCAGACTCAGCCGAAAACTGAAATAGGAACCTTTTTTTTTCCCCCATTTAGTACCCTGTTGGTTGTTTGTTTGCCGGTAGTAGGCCTTTTTGTGCTACATTTGGGCTGTGGAGGATGTTAAAGTTGAGGGACGCTAATCACTAGCTCGTTTTTTAGAGCTGCCTAGCATAGGAGACTAAAAGACATTACCTGGGTTTGAAGAACCAAGAATTCTTAACGAATTAGTTGGGTTCAGGTTAGAGGCTAGGACTAGGAAAATGTGAATACTTACGATCTTTATGGTGGGTTGGGGGGGTTCAAATCTGGGCTTCCTGTGCTTGTAATATGTAAATATAAAACGTGCTTTGGCAGTATAATCCTGGTCTTTTAGTGCGTGAAAGAGAAATTCACTTGCTTAGCGCTTATGGCGCTGCCATCATTATCCTCGCTGGTTTGGTTTATTAATCAATAGTCCAACAACTCTTCTGCGTTTATAAAAACTTCTGTATTCTGATCTTTAGAAGGACAGCACGGATTAGGATGAGGAGGCCAGACATTCTTGGCATCTTGTGAGCTCATAACAAAATCCTATAAATCGGCTAGAGCTTCATTAGAGTCTAATATTCATATTTACATCATATGTGGTCAACCGTGCGGGAAAATGTTGGCTGAAAACGCTATGTGCGAGTAATAAATGTTTCCCATTTTTCTTGAGACAGAGGAATATATCCTTTGGTTGGGTTGGAAAACTCTCACATCACCCGCTCCCTCATCGATCTTGGGCTATATGGCCCGCAAAACAGAGCGGTCCAGAGTTGGGTACCCGTTTGGAATGACTCCCACGATGCCCATATGCTTCCCCCTGTTTCTTTGACTATAAGTCCATAACTCAACTCAAGGATGCTCTGCCGGTAATCAGATAACATAATACCCACCAACTTTGAAATGTTCCAAGACATTCTTCACGTTGGTTCCAAGTGAAATTTTGAGTTAAAAGAGTGACTTCTTAAAACGATATTGCGATACAGACAGATGCATGAAAGTAATGGGGCATTAATGATATTTTGTCAAACAACTTTTTGTTTCGTCCAGATTGTTGTAGCCCCATGACCCATTCGGCATGAGCAGGCATTCCCATTCTCACACACCACCACGCATCCGAAAGGAGATGGCCAGCCCTGCTGGATGAGTTTCCAAGTCAGCCACGTGATGTTGACTAATAATGCCAACACTGACACGACGCCAGCATTTTTATATAATTATAAATATTCAGCTTGACTAGTAGGAGTAGAAATTATTGCATTATTGCTGCTCTTCATCATGGTTCATACGCCAGAGATATGATGATTTTGACAGTACTAGTTGATGTGCTATTTCTAGACCGCCAATGGCAAAGTAATGTTTCAATTTTTAATGGGAAATCACCGCTATAGTACAACTTTGAGTCTTTTGACTGCAAATCTAAAGATCAGAAAGTTATAGTACCAAGTTTTGCTTTCCCTGCCTGGTGGGTATATTTAGTCCAAAGGACTATAGTGGTATATCAGTTTGAATGCATACTTAGAAAATTTTGTAGAATCCATGAATCACACCTCATCATCCTAATGCCTACAAGTTAATTTAGAGGGTTTGAAAATTAAGGTATCATAGATTTTGCAATAAGCGGAAAAATCCATTGATATTGAAAGATAGGAAGAAGTCATCAACTAATGACAAGAAATAGAGAAAAATATCTTCCATCCCCTGATGGATTATATGAGATTCCTTAGTCTAATTCTATATGTTACGAGTATGACCAAGTCAAATTGCAGAAAATGGGGGTATTGCGATTAGAACCCTACAAACTCGCTGGCATATAAAATAGGAGATGAGACAGAAACTTGGAAGTCTTGGACCACTAATTACAAAGGCAATGATAGATACTACAAGATATTCTTACCTAACTCTTGAAACTTATCAATGGCTGCTCGAATATATAAGCACGAAAGAATAATCAAAGCATCTTATATATTTATTCTGGTGTTGTTACTATGAATGCTCAGGAATCAGTCAGGGGATCTCATTCTAAAGTCTTTGTTTCCCTTAATTCCTGATGCACATATATGTCGATCAATATACATAGAAAATTCAATGACAAGTTTTGAGAGGCCAATCTTTAAAAACCCATTTTGGATTTTTCTGTGATAAACATCTGGTGTGATCTGAACCTCTTGTTCATCCTTCATTCAATTTGGGTGACATTGGGTTGTAATATGTGATACCAAAGCACTCGATGATTACAAGTGTAGAAATAAGAATCCATGAATCTTTAATCGTCTTTGTTCTGTTACTTGTTGATTAATAGATATATATGTCACACATGCAGGTCTTAGTCAAGTGTCCTGAGCTTTTATGAAATTGGGGAAGTATGGTCCGTGGGAGGCAAAGCCATCAATATATTGTTGGTGCCATTGCTGTTAATTATGATTATTACAAATCTGTAAATGGGGAATCATGATATTTTTCACCTGACTTGGTAATATCTCAGTTACTAAACGAAAACCATAGACCTCAAATTCAATAATTTGACGCATGCATATATAAATATCTTATGTGTCGATTTGTCATGAACTCTACATCAATAAGAGATAACATGAATTTTGGACTTATAAGTAAGGATTTTTTGTTCATGTTTGTGTTTTGAATTGAAAATGTAAATACGTAACAAGTGATATCAGAATCAATTTAAGTATTATTCGTTAACATGAATTACCTATAAAAGATATCAAAATTGAGGTAGATTCTTTTTTTTTTATAGGGGTGAAATAGTTAGAATAACGAGGGTGTTATGGAGTTGTGTAAGATAAAATGTTACAATCTTACATTAATATTCACTTGATAAGTATATCTTTTGGATTGAAAATGTAAGTGCTTAATAGATTAGCTAAATTTGTAAGAATCTCAAATTAAAAAACAAATTTACCTTTCTTTCTTATTCACTTGAAAAAAATTCTTAAATTTTTGGATTTTTTGTGTCGAATTGGACAGAAATTAACGTGTATAAGCAATAGCATGTTAACAAATATCAAGGAGTAATTAGAGAACTCAATGGAGTCGTGTTCTTGTTTCCGACAAAGACTTCCACAAGCGTGTGGGTCATGTACTAGCATTCATCCATTTTCACTGCTTGGTTTATAAATAACACTGCCCCAGTTTAAATTTCAGACCCGCAAGCCAACAAACATGGAAGGACACCATCTGAGAGGTTGCAGCACCGCCTACTCCGCCCATGCTTTTCCACTTCACACGCTTAAGCCCTCAAGCCGAGCGGGCTTAAACCGTGTGTTCGCGGCAGTTTACACGTGTGCCATCTTAGCTCTGTTCTATCGCCATGCACAAACACTCCTCTACTCCAAAACCCTAGTTTCTTTCTACGTAACCCTAACGTTGTTCATCTCCGATCTTATCCTCGCCTTCATGTGGGCCAACCGACAGGCTTTCCGCATGCGTCCTGTTTACCGTAAGGAATACCCTGAAAACATCGAAAAGGCCATGAAAACAAGTGATTTTCCAGCCTTAGACGTGTTCATATGCACGGCTGATCCTTGGAAGGAGCCGCCAATGCGAGTGGTGAACACGGCCTTGTCGGTGATGGCTTATGATTATCCAACGGATAAGATTTCGGTCTATGTATCAGACGATGGAGGATCGGCATTGACTCTCTTTGCTTTCATGGAAGCTGCTAAG
The DNA here is from genome assembly GCF_000208745.1 of Theobroma cacao. Classification (NCBI taxonomy): domain Eukaryota; kingdom Viridiplantae; phylum Streptophyta; class Magnoliopsida; order Malvales; family Malvaceae; genus Theobroma; species Theobroma cacao. Next base: position 35,200,707 of record NC_030852.1, read on the forward strand.
TTTGCTGCCCACTGGTTACCCTTTTGTAGGAAGAACAATATATTGGAGAGGAGCCCGGATGAATATTTTGCATCCAATTATTCAAGGACCCCTGAAACTGAGAAGATTAAGGTAAAATCCATTCCTAAAACCATTTAATTAACTAGCTAATAACTATTTACCATCTTTAATTTCTTTATTTTCTAATCTTAATCGCAATTACAAGTTGAAATAAAAAAAATTACCTGAAAAATTAAGTATGTTTAAGATCATTAGCTAAAAATTGTTCTGCTTGACTGTCCGATAACTTTAAAATGTTAGATCACTAGATTTAATTAATTCATTTTGAAAAGACTGATCTCTATATTTAAAATATAATCTTTATAGTTACACAATTATAAAAGATATTGTGTCACGATACATGGGTTCAAGTCATACAACCTCATCGGACGACTAACTTATCAACCTTGTAGGCTGTAGAAATTAAAGCCACCTTATCCACGACTGAGGTTCCAATCAAACTCTTTGGATACTGCGAGCACTCAAGCAATTAATATTTGTTTTGTAGAAAATATTCAAAATTCATACAAAATCCTAGGGATTTTTTAATTTTTCAAGTCAAAAAAGGGGAGAGGGAAATCGTCATTTCTCCGTAAATGCTGGAAATTTTGTCCAAGGTGGTAGTAGGACAAATAACGTTGATGTAATGACTAATCAATTGGCGGCCTGTCTGGTTTATATATGGAGTGGAGACGACAAAGATAAAGATGGTGACATCGATTTGTACCAACTGTGTCCAAAGGGCGGCTGAGAGTGGCGTTGGCTACGTATACAACAACCCATCCAAATCAAAGCCTATCCCAAATAATTCTAATTAATTTAATTACTAGGATTTTAATTTTTAAGTAGCTGCAATTATTACAAGTATATATATATATATATATATATATATTGAAGGTTCTATGTGCAAGATCGATCGTAGATGGATAGCATAACACTCTAAACTAATCTTTAGATTTACAGAAATTGTACATCCATAACCAAAAAAGAATAGCTTATGAACATAAGGTCGATATGTCCGAGTGGTTAAGGAGACAGACTTGAAATCTGTTGGGCACCGCCCGCGCAGGTTCGAACCCTGCTGTCGACGCGAACCTGTTCTTTTTGGACTTTCAATTTTGAATCTTAATGTTTGCTGCAGATGATATACGAGAGCATGAAAGTGAGAGTGGAACACGTTGTTGAAACAGGTAAGGTTGGTGAGGAATACATAACCAGCTATCAGGACCGTCACGCTATTAGTAAATGGACAGATGAATTCACCCGTCAAAATCACCCTACTGTGATTCAGGTTTTGCAACACAAATACCTTTCCTGAGCTTCTCTTTGAGCTCAAAAGTAATCACTGTCAAACAACTGATCATTTTCTATAACGTTACAATTGTGTTATAATAATCAGGTTTTACTGGAGCAAAACAAAGACAAAGACGTTGCAGGCCATTGGTTGCCAAACCTGGTTTATGTTTCCAGGCAGAAGAGCCAGACATCGCCTCACCATTTCAAAGCTGGTGCCCTTAATGTCCTGGTATATGCTCTCACAAAATATTTAAAGTTTACCATTAATTATGTTTATCTTCTTCTTCTTCTTCTCTAAATAGTCAATCCTGTGTTTCTAATTTAAAGGTCCGAGTATCGGCTGCCATGACCAATGCACCACTAATCTTAACCTTAGATTGTGACATGTATTCGAATGATCCGGAAACACCTATCCGTGTCCTGTGTTATGCGTTAGACCCTAAGATTCAGAACAAATTGGCTTACATTCAGTTCCCTCAAGAATTCCATGGGCTCAATAAGAGTGACATTTATGCTTGTGAGCATAAACATTTGTTTAAACTTAATCCTATCGGCTTTGATGGTCTATCCGGCCCTAATTATGTGGGAACTGGCTGCTTCTTTCGCCGGCGAGCTTTCTTCGGTGGCCCATCAACTTTGGTTCCACCTGAAATCAAGGAACTAAGCCCGGATTGTGTTGTAAACAAACCCATCACGGTTCAATCAGTTCTTGCACTGGCACACCATGTTGCAGGATGCAACTATGAAGACCAGACCAAATGGGGCTCTAAGGTAAACTCATTTAATTAACTAATCCATCATTTTGGCTGATAAAAGCCTATTATAGTTGTATTTATGTGGAAAAATCATCTGTGCAGATCGGATTTAGGTATGGGTCACTGGTGGAGGACTATTACACAGGTTTCCGGTTGCAATGTGAAGGATGGATGTCCATATTCTGCTACCCTGAAAGGGCTGCATTTCTGGGAGATGTACCCTTCAACCTGCTTGATGCTCTTGGCCAGAACAAGAGGTGGGCAATCGGCCTCCTTGAAGTGGCTTTTTCAAGATACAGTACTATAACTTATGGTGTCAAAGCTATGGGGCTCTTGATGGGGCTAGGTTATTCATACTATGCATTCTGGCCCGCTTTGTCAATTCCAATCACTACATATTCCTTTCTCCCTCAGCTTGCTCTCCATAGTGGAGTCAGTATCTTCCCAAAGGTACATATGCTTCCTTATAGTAGCTTCAAACAACAGGATACTAATCTTTGCCATGGAATTGATTGAACGTAAAAGAAGTTGCTTAATTTTTCAGGTGTCAGAACCATGGTTTTTCCTTTACATGTTCCTGTTCCTTGGAGCATATGGGCAAGATTGCTTAGACTTTGTCTTAGGCGGGGGAACAATCCAAAGATGGTGGAGCAATCAGAGAATGTGGATGATAAGAGGACTTTCATGTTACTTGTTTGGACTAACTGAGTTCTTTCTCAAGTCCATTGGCATTTCCACTCAGGGTTTCAATGTGACCAGCAAGGTAATCGACGATGAGCAGAGCAAAAGATATGACCAAGGGCGTTTTGAGTTTGGGGTACCATCACCCATGTTTGTAACACTAACAATGGCAGCAATAATTAACCTATTCTCATTCATCTGTGGGCTGATCAAATTCCTCAATGGCAGTAATAAGGAAGGGCTTTTTATGCATTTGTTCCTAACAGGGTCCATTGTGATGAATTGCCTGCCAATCTACCAAGCCGTGGCTTTGAGGAGTGACAAAGGAAAAATGCCCATTAGAACTACTATTACCGCAACATTTCTGGCATCAGCTCTTTATGCAGTATCTTCTAGCATTCTCAAGTGATGATGCTAGCAAAGGAACACTGTTTTCTTGTGTTTCCTTTAACTATGATGCTCTTTCCGTCACAAGAGATTAAAGTTTCAGGATTTGATAGTTATCCATATATAGTAACTATGCCTATCACTATTTTACAAATCCTAAACAGAACTTTTCCCAGTTTTTATACAATCTTTTTCAGTCTTTTCAGAATCAAATTAAGTTGAAACATTCAAAAATAAGAACAAATTGTACTGTATGGGAGGCTTATGATCAGTTCTTATCAAGCGACTCTGTCGTTCAAAAGGCTCTTGGAAGGCGAATGGCGTGGTGCTGCAACTGCCAATAGGCGCATGAACTTTCGAAAGCAAACTTTCAAGGCAGGTGGATTAATCGCATGCCCACACAATTCATTCCCCCGTTCGGTCTCCCTCTCAGATGATGACAAATACTATTGACATTAAATAATTGTGATTTGAACTTCAACAATATTTATATTTTATAAATAATCTAGAACTTTGATTATTACCGTATACTAAATGCAAGAGAACTCATAGATTGATCACATCCATCGATATAGCCAAGAACTATGGACGGCCGAGGTCTAAGAGCACGACGCACTACCCATGCTCCTCCTCTCCACAAGTTTGAACCCCTCAGGCGCACGGCCTTGAACCGCCTCTTTGCGGCGGTTTACGCCTGTGCTATTATAGCTTTACTCTATCGCCATGCACAAACACTTCTATACCCAGCAACCAGCTTACTCTCTTTCTCTTTGAGCCTCTCCTTGCTCATCTCTGATCTCGTTCTTGCCTTCATGTGGACAGGCGCACAAGCTTTCCGAATGTGCCCAATTCGTCGCAAGGAGTTTCCCGAAAACCTCAGAAAAATCATCAAGGAAGAAGATTTCCCAGGGTTGGACGTGTTCATATGCACGGCTGATCCTTACAAGGAGCCACCGATGAATGTGGTGAACACAGCCCTCTCGTTGATGGCTTATGATTATCCAACAGAGAAGATTTCGGTCTATGTATCGGACGATGGAGGATCAGCCTTCACTCTCTTTGCTTTCATGGAGGCCGCTAAGTTTGCCAGTCACTGGTTACCATTTTGCAGGGAGCATAATATGATGGAAAGGAGCCCTGAAGTGTATTTTGCATCTACTTATCATTCCTGGAGCCCTGAGATTGAGAAGATTAAGGTATTAATTCACTCAAACATGCACTCTCTTCTGTATTTTCTCTAAACAAATTGAAAAAACCAATTTCGTAAGTTACTACTCTTTTCAATTCCATGCCTAAGTAATTTTATACAAAATTATGTTGATAATTAATGTAATTTGGGTGTTCACTTAATTATGATAACAGTTGATAGACTAATAAGTTTGATCCAAATTAAATTTCCATATCAACAAAAACAAAAGGTCAGGTTGGTAATCTTTTTTAAACAAATTATATAAAAATATATTACCATGAGCAATGTGTTGGAATATTCATCATGGTTTTTCTAAAGGTGCTAATACTAAATATATTATACTATAGTAATTATTGGAAGACAGCAAGGGAATCTAGGGTCCCATTGGCGCAATAGAAAATTATCAATCATGGTATTTAGTTCTTGACCGATGTGGGTTGTCCCCATTCACCAAAAAAAGCCCGATACTAGAGAGGAGATAAATCTTAATTGGTATTCACATAAATCTTTTTGGTCTGGTTACTTTATAGTTCAGATTTATGATAAAATTGATTAATATATATATATATTATATATTGTGTGTGTGTAAGAGAGATATATTAACTTTAACCCAAAACCTAAAACCCTGTACATATATTTATTGCAACTTATCTCGTATGTGTAGCTTTGGTCCATAGACGACAAAACTCAATAATTTAGATTAGCTACGACAGGTGTTTGCCCGTCAATCCGGTCATATTCAGACAAAGAAACCTTTATAAATCAGCCCTTCATACCCACTAACTTTATCATGTTATCATTTTAGTGGACATCATTTGTTTTAGTCAATTCAACACTCCAATTAAAGGTTAAGATTTGTCTTAAACTTGACGCCTAAACCATATGTATCTAGACAATTAATGAACCTGTGCATGAATCCGAAGAAACCTGAAGTAAGGCGGTAAGAATATTAGTCATCATTTCAACTGTACAAGAAATAGATAACAAGGCACATCTTTGAAAGCTTTTTATTCTAACTTAATTTCTTGAAGAACAAAAGAGATAGAGCTTGATCACGAGGCTTCTTCTGTGCTTGCATAGGTCAAGTCTCAGAGGTCGGTACATTTATTGTTTTGGCTTCTAATATGACACATGCACATAAATATAAAAATATATATAATTATATATGATATCTTTGTNATTAATATATTATATATATATATTGTGTGTGTGTAAGAGAGATATATTAACTTTAACCCAAAACCTAAAACCCTATACAGATGTTTATTGCAACTTATCTCGTATATGTAGCTTTGGTCCATAGACGACAAAACTCAATAATTTAAATTAGTTGTGTCAGGCGTTTGTCCGTCAATCCGGTCATATTCAGACAAAGAAACCTTTATAAATCAGCCCTTCATACCCACTAACTTTATCATGCTATCATTTCAGTGGACAACCTTTGTTTTAGTCAATTCAACACTCCAATTAAAGATTAGGATTTGTCTTAAACTTGACGCCTAAACCATATGTATCTAGACAATTAATGAACCTGTGCATGAATCCGAAGAAACCTGAAGTAAGGCGGTAAGAATATTAGTCATCATTTCAACTGTACAAGAAATAGATAACAAGGCACATCTTTGAAAGCTTTTTATTCTAACTTAATTTCTTGAAGAACAAAAGAGATAGAGCTTGATCACGAGGCTTCTTCTGTGCTTGCATAGGTCAAGTCCCAGAGGTCGGTACATTTATTGTTTTGGCTTCTAATATGACACATGCACATAAATATAAATAAATATATATATATATATATATATATATATATTGCTTTCTATATTTATTAATTAGGCTTTGCGGCTGCATGTTACTATAAGCCTTTTTGTGGTGTTTTCTGACAATTGCCACAATCTTTTATAAAGTTGCAATTATGAATCAGCAAAATTACTATATATCCACTTGCTTTCGGTATGCTAAAATCAATTCATCAGCAATTTGATCTTATTTAGAAATATTCGGGTGATGTTCAAAGTAAGAGATGCTTCAAGATAATACCGCTTCTGGATACTAATCTTATTGCAGATGATGTACAAGACTATGAAAGTGAAGGTAGAACACATTGTTGATAAAGGGGAAATTAGTGACGAATACATTGTAGACAATGAATATCGAGAAGCTTTTAGTAAATGGACCGATGGGTTTACTCGTATGGATCATCCTGCTGTCGTTCAGGTGATTTACATTCAAGATTAGAGCTATAATCAATCATAAATTAAATTATTCAGGAGAAATAAAGTACTATCTAGTACCTACTTTGACAAGGTCAATTTACTGGTGGCACATGAACTATGAGCAGGTTATCTTAGATAAGAGCAAAGATAGGGACGTTTTAGGCAATTTCTTGCCAAGTCTCATTTATGTCTCGAGACAGAAAAGTAAGACTTCTCCTCACCACTTTAAAGCTGGAGCTCTGAATGTTCTGGTATGAGTTAAATGATCTAATGACTTATTCTGGTATCTTATCCAATTGATTAGTTTTTATTTTATGCTTTCTAATTCTCTCTTAAAATTTGGAATGTTCGGAAGTTACGAGTATCAGCTGTTATGACCAATGCGCCATTAATCTTGACCCAAGACTGTGACATGTACTCGAATGATCCTCAAACTCCTCTCCGGGTGCTATGTTATCTATTAGACCCTGCACTTCAATCAAAATTGGCTTACATTCAATTTCCCCAACGATTTCATGGCCTTAACCAAACTGACATCTATGCTTCTGAGTATAAACGAGAGTTTCAAATTAATACTATGGGTTTAGATGGGCTAATAGGTCCAGGTTATATGGGATCAGGTTGCTTCTTTCGCCGACGAGCTTTTTTCGGCGGCCCATCAACTTTGGTGCAGCCGGAAATCCCTGAACTCAGCCCAGACCATGTGGTAGACAAGCCCATTAATTCTCGAGAAATTTTGTCATTGGCACACAATGTAGCAGGTTGCGACTATGAGAACCAAACCGAACATTGGGGCTTCAAGGTAAGCTCACCAGTCATTCTCCAAAACACTGTCTATCAAAAAGCTTTAAATTACAATCAATATGTTAAGATTGTTTCTTGATATGTATGCAGAATGGGTTTAGATATGGATCTTTGGTTGAGGACTTTTACACAGGATATCGGCTTCAGTGTGAAGGATGGAAGAGCTTATTCTGCCATCCTGAGAGGGCTGCATTTTTAGGGGATGTGCCAATTACCCTTTTAGATTTACTTAGTCAATGCAATAGATGGTGCATCGGCCTTTTAGAAGTGGCCTTTTCCAAATTTAACACTCTCATCTTCGGTTCTCGTTCTATGGGCCTTTTGATGGGATTAGCTTATTCTCACTATGCATTTTGGCCTATCTGGTGCATTCCGGTCACCCTTTATTCTTTCGTCCCCCAATTAGCTTTGCTTAACAAAGTCAGCATCTTCCCAAAGGTATGAGCATTGATGAAATTATATGATTATTTATTTGAATTCAGTTTATTAATTTGTTGAAGCCAAAAATGAAAGCAAGAAAAAAAATCGTGTTACAGGTATCAGAACCATGGTGTTTCTTATATGTTTTTCTTTTCCTCGGCGCTTATGGGCAAGATTTACTTGACTTTGTCCTAGCTAGAGGCACTGTCCAAAGGTGGTGGAATGCTCAAAGGATGTGGATGATAAGGGCGCTTTCATGTTACTTGTTCAGTTCAGTTGAGTACCTGCTCAAGTCCTTAAGGATTTCCACTCATGCTTTTAGCCTAACAAGCAAGGTGCTTGATGATGAACAAAGTAAGAGATATGGCCAAGGCATCTTTGAGTTCGGAGTCCCCTCCCCCTTGTTTGTGCCATTGACAATGGCAGCAATAATCAACTTATTCTCATTCGCATGGGGATTGACCGAGTTTTGGGATAATGGCAACAAAGAAGGCCTCGCTTTGCAGATGGTATTAGCAGGATTCATTGTTTTGAATTGCTTGCCAATTTATGGAGCCATTGCCTTGAGGAGTGACAAAGGAAAAATGCCCACCCAAATTATAGTCATTTCAACATTTCTGTCTGTGGCTCTTTATACTTTCGCTTATCTCATTCTCAAGCAATAACTCTAATTAGGCAAGCTTTTTCTTTTTTTTTTCTTTTTTGAATCAAATAATTAGAATCCTTGCTTTATATTTCTCCTCTAATGTTTGCTTTATATACAATATTTTAAAAAAAAGATTGAAGGTAATCATATATCTAGTTGCTCACTTCCTGTCTTTCACTTTCATCTTGCTTTCATTTGCTAGTAACCCCAAAAAGTATGATCTGTCTCTTATTTCTCATCATTAATGTTTGGCTTCGCCTTGAGATATACAACCATTGATCAGTGCAAATTGCAAAGCGGTTCACATGGACACATTTTTGAGACACTCTATTTCGTTTTCATTTCCCAGTAATCATTTAGGTGAAATATATCTCATCAATTTAGAAAGTCAGCAGAGCAGATATCATTGATATATTAAATCAATTACAGAAATTTGTGAAAAATATCATTTTCATAACTTGATTTTAAAAATAATCATTAAAATAAAATTAATTATTTTCTCTTTGCTTTCACACATATAAAGTGTAATATGCTGAATAAAATCAATTAGTACAGTTATTCAGACAAAGAAACCTTTATAAATCAGCCCTTCATACCCACTAACTTTATCATGCTATCATTTCAGTGGACAACCTTTGTTTTAGTCAATTCAACACTCCAATTAAAGATTAGGATTTGTCTTAAACTTGACGCCTAAGCCATATGTATCTAGACAATTAATGAACCTGTGCATGAATCCAAAGAAACCTGAAGTAAAGCGGTAACAATGTTGGTCATCATTTCAACTATACAAGAAATAAATAACAAGGCACATCTTTCAAAGCTTTTTATTCTAACTTAATTTCTTAAAGAACCAAAGAGATGGAACTTAATCACAAGGCTTCTTCTGTGCTTGCATAGGTCAAGTCCCATATGTCATACATTTGTTGTTTTGGCTTACATACATAAATAAATAAATAAATATATATTGCTTTATATATTTATTAATTAGGCTTTGCGGCTGTATGTTCCTATAAGCTTTTTTTTGGTGTTTTTTGATAATTGCCACAATCATTTATAAAGTTACAATTATGGATAAGCAAAATTACTACATATCCACTTGCTCTTGGTATGCTAAAATCAATTCATCAGCAATTTTATCCTATTTAGAAACATTCGAGTGATGTTCAAAGTAAGAGATGCTTCAGGATAATACCACTTCTAATACTAATCTTATTGTAGATGATGTACGAGATTATGAAAGTGAAGGTAGAATACATTGTTGATAAAGGGGAAATTAGTGATGAATACATTGTAGACAATGCATATAGAGAAGCTTGTAGTAAATGGACTGACGGGTTTACTCGTATGGATCATCCTACTGTCGCTCAAGTGATTTACGTTAAAGATTAGAGCTAAAATCAATCATAAATTAAATTATTCAGGAGAAATAAAAGTATTAGCTAGTACCTACTTTGACAAGGTCAATTTACTGGTGCCACATGAACTGTGAGTAGGTTATCTTAGATAAGAGCAAAGACAAATATGTTTCAGGCAATTTCTTGCCAAATCTCATTTATGTCTCACGACAGAAAAGCAAGACTTCTCCTCACCACTTCAAAGCTGGAGCTCTAAATGTTCTGGTATGGGTTAGATGATCTAACGACTTATTCTGGTATCTTATCCAATTGATTAGTTTTTATATTATGCTTTCTAATTCTCTCTTAAAATTTGGAATGTTTGGTAGTTACGAGTATCAGCTGTTATGACCAATGCGCCATTAATCTTGACCCAAGACTGTGACATGTACTCGAATGATCCTCAAACTCCTATCCAGGTGTTATGTTATCTATTAAACCCTGCACTTCAATCAAAATTGGCATACATTCAATTTCCACAACGATTTCATGGCCTCAACCAAACTGACATCTATGTTTTTGAGTATAAACACTTGTTCCAAATTAATCCTATGGGTTTTGATGGGATAATGGGTTCAAATTATGTGGGATCCGGCTGCTTCTTTTGTCGACGAGCTTTCTTCGGTGGCCCATCAACTTTGGTGCCGACGAAAATCCCTGAACTCAGCCCAGACCATGTGGTAGACAAGCCCATTAATTCTCAAAAAAAATTTTCATTGGCACACAATGTAGCAAATTGCTACTATGAGAACCAAACTGAACATTAGGGCTCCAAGGTAAGCTCATCAATCACTCTCCAGAACAATGTCTATCAAAAAGCTTTAAATTACAACCAATACGTTAAGATTGTTTCTTAATATGTATGCAAAATGGGTTTAGATATGGATCTTTGGTTGAAGACTTTTACACAGGATATGGACTTCAGTGTGAAGGATGGAAGAGCTTATTCTGTCATCCTGAGAGGGCAGCATTTTTAGGGGATGTGCCAATTACCCTTTTAGATTTACTTAGTCAATGCAAGAGATGGTGCATCAGCCTTTTAGAAGTGACCTTCTCCAAATATAACACTCTCATCTTCGGTTCTCGTTCTATGGGCATTGTGATGGGATTAGCTTATTCTCACTATGCATTCTGGCCTATTATTCTTCTTAATTTTGTTATGATTTATTAGTTTTTATATTTCTTTTGTAAGATTAAAAGTGATTGGGCTTAATTTTGAAAAGTAAGATGTTAAAAGATCTAGAATCTGCTTGCATATGCTTCAGTATTTTGGCCATATCTTGAGTTACAGAACTCCAAATGATACAATTCATGGATCAGTGGAAACCTAAGAGACAAAGATACAACTTTCATGAAGATCACTTTGCCCAGTTCTGCTTTGAAGATAGAGAAAATTGCATCTGAAAATATATAGACGTACTGCACCGGGAATGAAAATTTGTAAAGATTGACAATTGAATTTTGGGCCTCTTATTATACTTTTAAGCCCAATTAAACCCTAGGACAGCTTAAGGAACTTTAGGTTAAGTTTATTAGTATAAATAAGATTTGTTTAATAACATTAGGGGAACTTTTGAGAGATTCAAGAAACTGAAAGTTAAGGTTGAAACTTAGAGATCAAGACGACAAATATTGTTTTGTTTTATTCTTTAGCTTTTATCGTTCTTGATATTTTCAATGGTTGAATTTTATACAATGTTATTTTATTTTGCGATTATGAGTAGCTAAATTTCTTTTTCTAAGATTGCAATTGAACTTACATGTAGTCTAAAATTTTTAATCTCTATCTTATTTATTTTAATGGGATTTGAATTGTTTATTCCAATTTGTTCTTAATGCTTTTAATTGCTTGGTCACCAATTAAATTGATTTAGGAACCTAAACAAACTTGGAAAAGGGAGTTTAGAGTAGACTAAAATTGGGATAGCATATGATCATATTAATTAATTTGCATATAGGATAGGGATATACTTATAGGCTATATGTAGCCAGATTAGAACCTGAACTTAATGAGTCTGTTTTAATTTTAATTCACATAGGGATATAATATTTTGATTAAAATATATATTTTTATAGGACGAGTCGGGAGACCCTTATAAATAATTGAGGACTCTAGGTTAGCAATTCAACCCGTTGAAATAAGTTAAGGAAGAGAGGTAAGATTTAGATAAAGTGTGAGAGATATTGTAATCCTAGGCTTGTTTGATTTGATATTGTCTAAAATTATTATTATTTTGATTTTTCTTGTTGGTTTTACTTTTAGTTAATTAGTTTTAGTTAATTAATTAATTTTGATTATTTTGATAAGATTAAATTGTTCTAATTTTAGTACTTAGTAAAGTTTTAAATCAATTCTCTGTGGGATCGATACTCTGCTTGCTAATATACTATCTATTCAATACGTATACTTGCATAGTAGGATTTTAACTGACAATTGGTGCATCCCGATCACCTATTATTCTTTCCTCCCCCAGCTAGCTCTGCTCAACAAAGTCAGCATCTTCCCAAAGGTATGAGCATTGATGAACTGTACATGATTATTTATTTGAATTCAATCTATTCACTGAAGCCAGAAATGAAAGAAAGAAAAAATTCGTTTTGTCGGTATCAGAACCATGGTGTTTCTTATATGTTTTTCTTTTCCTCGACGCTTATGGACAAGATTTTCTTGACTTTGTCCTAGCTAGAGCCACTGTCCGAAGGTGGTGGAATGCTTAAAGGATGTGGATGATAAGGGGGGTTTCATGTTTCTTGTTCAGTTCAATTGAGTACCTGCTCAAGTCTTAAGGGATTTCCACTCATGGTTTTAGCCTAACAAGCAAGGTGCTTGATGATGAACAAAGCAAGAGATACGACCAAGGCATTTTTGAGTTCAGAGTCCCTTCCCCCTTATTTGTGCCATTGACAATGGCAGTAATAATCAACTTATTCTCATTCGCATGGGAACTGACAGAGTTTTGGGGTAATGGCAGCAACAAGGAAGGCCTCACTTTCCAGATGGTATTAGCAGGGTTCATTGTTTTGAATTGCTTGCCAATTTATGGAGCCATTGCCTTGAGGAGTGACAAAGGAAAAATGCCCACCCAAATTACAGTCATCTCAACATTTCTGTTTGTGGCTCTTTATATTTCCGCTTATCTCATTCTCAAGCAATAACTCTAATTAGGCTAGCTTCTTTTTTTTTTCTCTCTTTTCTGGATCAAATAATTAGAATCCTTACTTTATATTTCTCCTCTAATCTTTGCTTTATATGAAAATATTTAAAAAAAAATATTGAACGTAATCATATATCTAGTTGCTCACTTCCTGTCTTTCACTTTCATTTGCTAGTAACCCCAAAAAACATGATCTGTCTCTCATTTCTCATCGTTAATGCCTAGCTCCACCTTTAGATATACAACCACTGATCAATGCAAATTCCAAAGTGGTTCACATGAACACGTTATTGAGACACTCTATTTCTTTTTTCATTTCCTATTTATCAATATATCTCATCAATTTAGAAAGTCAACAAGCAGATATCACTGATATAATAAATCAATTACAAAAAATTGTGAAAAATATCAATTTCATAACTTGATTTTAAAAATAATCAGCAAAATAAAATTAACAATTTTTAGTCATATTTAGCTATGATTTGACAAAAATAACTTGAAATCATTTCAAATAAATTACACCATCCATCATAATTTTTCTTCATTTTCATCTCTACTTTCGATTTTTCTCTCTTACCGTCCAACTTTCTTTAATTTTATCAATTTCTCTCTTCAAATGAAATTTTTTTCTATTTTTAGTTAAAATAGGTGTTTTACATAAGGAAAATTGTGTTTTGATTTATCAAAACATGTTAAAAACATTTTAATCGATGTCAAATTATAAAAAAAAATTGAAAAAAGTGGAAAGGATTGGAAGTTTTGGTTCGTAAGTAATAATAACATTTCAGGCATTAAAGTGTAACAATTTTTTTTTTTAAATATGGCTTATAATAATAATATTTTTTCAACATAGCGTGTAATAATAACATTTTTTCAACATAGTGTGTAACATGTTTTTGTGCATGACGTATAACAATAATATTTTTTTTCAACATGGCGTGTAATAACTTTTTTTAACCATGACGTGTAACATGTTTTTATACATGATGTGTAATAACAATATTTTTTTACATGACGTGTAATAATAATATTTTTTTTCATCATGCAGTGTAATAACTTTTTTTAACCATGACGTGTAACATGTTTTTGCACATAAAGTGTAACAATAACACTTTTCAACATGATATATAACATCATGTGCATGGTGTGTAACATCATGTGCATGGTGTGTAACATTATGTGCATGCCATGTAACATCATGTGCATAGTGTGTAACATGACGAGCAACGTGTTTTTGTACATAGCGTGTAACGTCATTTGCATAACGTGTAACATTATGTGCACTTGATACCAAGAGGTTTAATTAAGAATGACTTGTAACAATAACACTTTTCAACATAGTCTATAACATCATGTGCATGGTGTGTAACATGACGTGTAACATGATTTTGTACATGAAGTGTAACGTCATGTACATAACATGTAATATCATGTGCATTTGATAGAAAGATGTTTTATTAAGGTTAATTTTATCCCATTTGATTAAAAACAGTTAAAATTGTAAAAAAAAAATATTTTTGAAAACATCTTACTTTTTAGAGTTATTTTTTAAAATATCTTATAAGGATTATTTTTTAAAATACTCCAACAAACTGTGTAGTACCACTTACAGTCTTAATATAGGATATGGAATTCATATCTATTTCGTAATTTTTTTATTAACAAAAAATATGGTATACCACTTTATTCATTACTAATTTCCATGTGATCAATTGCACCAGCCATTACCTCATTGCCCAGCACTTACAAAGACAAAGTCTCCAGCTGCCCAATACCATAATCACCCATAGAAATGGAGGCTCTAGGTAGGAGAGGGCACTACACTAGCGCCCTGGCACCCACCGATGCCCCTCATCCTTTTCACACGGTTGAACACCTCCGACACATGGTCGTGAACCGCGTGTTTGCGGCAGTTTACACATGCGCCATCCTGGCTCTACTCTACCGCCATGTACGAACTCTATTTCTCCATTCCACAACCTTGATCTCTTTCCTGTCTTTGCTTTTCTCTGATCTTGTTCTTGCCTTCATGTGGGGAGCTTCACAAGCTTTCCGTATGTACCAATTCGTCACAAACAAAGCCCGGAGAACCTGAAAAAGAGTGTGACGGAGCAAGATTTTTCTGGGTTGGACGTGTTCATATGCACGGCTGACCCTCACAAGGAGCCGCCAATGAGTGTGGTGAACATGGCTTTGTCGTTGACGGCTTATGATTATCCAATGGAGAAGATTTCGATCTATGTATCGGACGATGGAGGATCACCTTTGACTCTCTTTGCTTTCATGGAGGCTGCTAAGTTTGCAAGTCACTGGTTACCATTCTGCAGGGAGAATGACATTATGGACAGGAACCCGGATGTTTACTTTGCGTCACGCCATTCTGGCAGCTCTAAGGAAGAAAACATTAAGGTAAAACCACTTTCAACAATAGCTCAAAATTTGGAGGGGTGTAATTTAATCATTTTAATTTTTAAATTAAAATGCCTATTAGAACTACTATTACAGCAACATTTCTGGCATCAGCTCTTTATGCAGTAGCTTCTATCATTCTCAAGTGATGCTGCTAGCACAGGAACACCGTTTTTTTGTGTTTCCTTTTATGATACTTTTTCTGTCACAAGAGACTAAAGTTTCAGGATTTGATAGTTATCCATATATAGTAACTATGCCTACCACTATTTTACAAATCCTAAATAGAACTTTTCCCAGTTTTTATACAATTTTTTTCAGTCTTTTCAGAATCAAATTAAGTTGAAACATTAAAAAATAAGAACAAATTGCACTGGATGGGAGGGTTATGATCAGTTCTTATCAAGCGAGTCTGTCGTTCAAAAAGCTCTTGAAAAGCGAATGGCGTGGTGCAGCAATTGCAAAGAGGCGCACGAACTTTCGAAAGCAAACTTTCAAGGCAACTGGATTAATCGTATGCCCACACAGTTCATTCCCCCGTTCGATCTCCCTCTCAGATGATGACAGTGAAAATATTACTGACATTAAGTAATTGTGATTTGAACTTCAACAAAATTTATATTTTATAAATAATCTAGATATTTTGAAAATTTGTCGCTAATGAAATTAAATTTTTTATAAAAAAAGAAAATTATATAAAATTAAAATTATTTTCGTTCGAATCTCATGTAGTACTTCCACGTAGGGGCGAGTAAAATTAAATCAGACCAATTATTCATTTAAATCAAATAAAATCGACTAAAAAACTAAATTAAATTTTTATATATTTTTTAATAAATATAACATTATATATTATTTTTAAATTTACATAAAATATAATATACATTTAAAATTTTCACTTCTTCTTTTTTATTTTTTGAATTCTTAGTTTTTTAATTCTTTTTTGTTTATACATTTTAAAGATATCAAAGATTGGGATT